>NC_041408.2:14286758-14586758 GCF_900747795.2 Erpetoichthys calabaricus | reverse complement strand
TTTTCCATAAAAAAACAAAATACTTTATTTACTGAGGGAGCTCATATTGAATTAATGTTTACTAAAATGAGAGTTCAAAATAACCTGGCAGAATGCACAGAATTTGGAGCATCATTTACAAAATTCCAGGCAGAAAACTACTGTTTATTAATACTAGTGCAAAACATTTCACCGAGGTAAACAAGGTGCACTGAATCAAGGGTCTACTACTGTATATGTGCTGAACAGTCAAAGCCATACATTGATTCCTCATTTTAATATTAAGGATTGCCTTCCTTCACCTAACTCATAAACCTTACCCATGATGAACTGAAAAAAAAAAAAAAAAAACACCCTCTAACTGAGAATGACCACCACACGACCATAAAACATAACTTGTAAAGTCCCAAGTTGTCAGCAACCATTTGGAAAAAGACTGTCAGACACTATCACATAAAACATTATTTGTGGTTTAAACAACATTTGAAGTAATCCAACATAAACAAAAAAGTTATATTAAAAAAAAAAAAAAATCAGATTTATAGATTAAAAATGTTTACATAACTGCTCTAACGATGGAACTTAATAAAGTATGAATTGCTGAACAGTACACTTCTCCCAGAAATATTTACAATACAACCCTCCAAACAAATTGTTTGCGTAAATAAAGGGGGACGAAAAATAAATACATACACACACACATATACATTACATACTACAACACATACATGCTCCGAATCAAATTCTGGACACTTAATGCATCAGAAAAAAAAAAATCTATGATTTAAAACATACTACTTTAAAAAAAAATATTGACAAGTTCCATGTCTTTATAATCATTTTTTCATTACCATCACATTATATTATGGACTTCTTTAGTATGTCTCTCTTCAGAGAATCCTTGGGTACCGCTGGTTTGGCTTTGTGTCGAACAAGCGGTTGCTCACAGAGTCCCAAATGAGGCACATTACCTGCATTGTGAGGGGAGTCAGTTAAGTCACTACGGCCATATGGCGTGATTCCCAGAGGGTGATCTGGCTTGCAGGATCCTCATCGTTGAGGACCTGAGTGGCTGGACCAGGCCAAGGAGATGCCCACGTAACACCTAGCTGCGGCAGATAGAGGGTCATTTCCGGTGTTACTGGACCAGGTGTCTTCCTGGAGGATTGCCAACCAGGATCCCGAGCTGTTTCGTCTTGTGGTAATGCGGCAATACGCTGTACCAGTGCATGCTTTCTAACCTGACCTGACCTGGCCATATTTAGTTTCACTTCACTGTTGTGTTACAATGGCAACAAACTGGGCTGACCCAGTCACTATCTTTAGAAACTTCTTCCACCACCTCCTGAGAAATTCCAAGACCGTTCCAGAGCAGCTACAGCACTTCCATGGCTTCTACTCTGTGTCTTCTCCCAACTCTTTATGCCTTGTGCAACTCCAATGGGAGATGGCAAGGAGCATTTTAAATACACACAAAGGACCTACAAAAGACACCTTAGTACTCCGCACTTTAACAAGTATTTCACCAAGTTTATGTATATTTGAGCAGTTGACAATCCAATTTGGCTTGAACTTGTATATATTTTACCGCATGTTATAAAGTATGAAGTCGACAGAATAGGGAGTACTGTGTGAACCCAAAGAATCCACTTGTTAACCATGTCTTCTTTGAGTTTTGCTTAAGTTTTATTTGTCCATTTCGCATTTCATTTTCCATGCAGCTCACCACCTTGTCTCTTCTTCCTGTGTGGAGCAGTTACCCTTCTTCACTCACTGGCAGGCTCATTTCTCTGTGCAATTACAGTGTCAGCATATACAGAACATCAGGGTATTCATCTTTAGAAGCAGTCAGTCAGAGATAAACAGGACTATAAGGAAAGCAAATAAGGACAATCTCTATGTATTGGTGAAACAATAATATACATCAAAAATTTAAACTCATAACTGACAACTGTACACATTATTTGAAGTAAAAACTAGATGGGTTAATATATTGCAATTATAAACAGCAGAAATCTTCCATACTACACTGCTCGTATTCCAACTTAAAATAAACAAATGGAAGAATACTAACCCACTCTTCAATTACACAATGGGAAAGATGTCTTATATACTTCTAAAACTAAAAAAAAAATAAAAAAATCTTTGAGGAACTGTGTGAAGGTTTCCACCGGATCTGGCAAAAATCCATTAGTGCAGAACAGGTTCTAAAACAGTTTGCTGAAGGCCTTTGTTCAGCATGCTTTTTAATATTTACTAATGTGAATGTGAAAACATTTCTGAATTGGATAAATGTTCTGGAAGGTTGTACCGATTTAAAAAATGAGTATTAAAAAAAATCAGTAATTATTAAACAAATAAATATCAAATATTTTTTACTTGTTGCCTAATGGTTCAAGATCTCATGTTGAGTAAAATCTTACACTCTTCACAAGCATAAACCTCAAAATAGCATTAAGTTTAGCATTTACTGTATCAGAGCAACCATAAAAGAATGGAGCTGCAGACAGACATATACAAAGCTCAAAAGGCCAATCAAGTAAAATGACTGGTATCAAAGAATGATCTTATGGATGAACATATTTCATTGTAACCAATTCATGTAAGTGTGATTCTTCAAGTGGACGCTAAACCATGTTCTTTTCTGTAAGGAACATTATAACTGACTTAGCCAGCACCTCCATTTAAACCTCATCCTGCCAGCACACTTGTCTCAATCAGAAGGAAGCAAGCTACATAAAAATGAATGGACTTAAAAACGGACCAATAAATTAGTATGTCAGCAGGCTATCATCTCTGCTTATTTGTTGAAGTGCATTACAAAAGCTAATAGTAATGGTGTACCGACGCCAAATGTGGAAGGTTTTTTGGTTTGATGAATGCACTAAGCATAATTCCTTAGAACATTAGTAGAGCAATGACTGTAAAATGTCTCATTTTGTGCTTTCTCATTACTTAAGTCCCCAAATGTTTGATGCAATAAATACTATATGAAAGCATCTTTGACACATACTTTTTACAGATGTTTAAATTACAATCAGGGTTATGTATTCAATGCATGCAAGTCATTCATTTAACAAACTCAAATCAGGAATTAGTATTAATATACACGTTTCAAAAAAAAAAAAAAAAAAAAAAAAAAGACCAACACAGAAAGACAACAATTAAACTGAAAAGCAGAGCTTTGGGGGATAATTTTTCAGTTACCTAAAGTACAAAATTAATACAAATGGAAAACAGTTTTATTCCTTCCAAGTTTTCTAACACTTTGTGTTTAGTACATCGTCACAGTTATATATGTGACAATACTACTAGTACACATGCAAGCTTAAGCTTGTCCAGTCACTCACAAAGCAGAATCAATGCATACCCTGACCATACTTCCAAGCTGTCTATCTGCATATCTTTAGACTATGGTAACAAACCCAACAATAAAAGGGAGAAGACAAGCAAACTACACTTAATGAGCATCATCACCACAAACAGGGCTTCAAACTCATTTTTCAAATTAACACAAGGGAAGGTGGGCAAAACTCTAAAGTTTAAAATGCAATTTGATATTAAAATTGCAGGATTTTTTTTAAATGTCACAACTTGTTCTTTCTGGTGTTTACAGTAGTACAAAATATTTTCAGAAGATACTTATCAGCCAGTCTTTCAAATAAACTGTTATTTTAACTTTTGTAAATAATTATTATATTCTGCATGTTGAGATTTCCACTCATTTTGCCAAAAAAAAAAAAAAAAAAAAATCAGACTTGCCAAGGAAAAATTGCTTGAGTAAAGTAATACAAAAAGATCCTAGAGAATGTAAAATAAAATATGCTGAGAAAGTTATATTTTAATCCATACTATGCCCTTCTCTCTTTCCTGTCAGAGTACAATTTTCTGCAGTTTTAAGAAAGTGGAGCAGTTAGCAAATGGTTGCAAGCGTGAATTTAGGAAATTTGAAATATTTAGTTTAAATGCAATTACATATCAGCTTAGTAGATTAGCACTGCCACGTTACAGAGCCAGCACGCCGGCTTTAAATCCAGCACATGACTGTCTTTCGGTCACATAACCAAACACAAACTCACCAATCAGATTGCTTAGAAGAATGAGACACCCACACACACACACATAGACACACATGCTGACCTTTTATTTTTATATAGTTTTATTACATAGTAAATTAAAATGATTAATTAAAATAATCTTAACATAAAATATTTGCACTGCAGGAACATAAGATGTGTTGCATGTTAATTAGCATATGCAAATTTTGAATTCCACTGAACATGTGACAATAATGACCCTGTTCATCCAAATGTAATTGTATCTTTTTGTTTTGTGAGTTTAACATTAAACATGGTTCTAACAATAGCTGTCCTTTAATTTCTTGTTTGAATGCGTTACTGACCTGTAAGTCCTAACTGGATCTATCAAGACCTTATAATGTTATATTCCCTTACAAAAATGAGAATGTCATCTCTCTGCATGAAGTAGAGACCTCTCTGCTGTGCCAGTATCCTCTTCAGTTGAAAATACTCAGTCACTGGGTATAGAAGTAGCAGGGGCCAGAATAGTAGGCATTGGGAACTTAGTTGCTCTCTCAAGCAATCATTCTAGAGGACTGCTGTTGAGAACAATGCACAATAAGGGAGATATTTTCTGCAGAAAATATGGTCCAAAAATTATCTCAAAAGTAGGGTTTTCTGGATTTATAGAGTGCCAAAAACAGGAAGATAACCCCAAAAATGGAAGATCATATGTGCGGGGTTTCTTATACTGGCAAGTCAGGAGGTGCTGGATAATAAAAAGAAAAAACAGATGATTTCAAAATGTTCCCAAGTAATTCTTATGAACAAAAAAAAAAAATTTCAAAACAGGAGGTATTATATAAAGTAGGATGCCAGGATCAGAACTAAAACACACTTAAAGACCAGAAATTATACAGTATGTCTACATCTAACTCTAAAGAGGCCTGAACTGCTGAGAAGGACACAACCTCCATCCCACCCTTCAAAACATTACCACAGTGGAGGATATTTATGGAAATTCTATAAATTTGCTGCTGTTTCAAACAGATTAAACTGTGGAAATGGAAAAGGAATTAACATGAGCAGAAAAAGTACTTTTACATCACTAAACCGTACTACTAAGTAAAGATGAAAATCAAATGTACTACTGTACTGTATATACCAAGCAAGCAGGTGTTCTCTACAGCAGAGGACATAATAATAGCACAGAGAGCTCAGCTGCCACCAGAGAATGTCCAAAATGTCAAGAAAGGCATATCTTAAGCTACCAGTGAAGACTAAGTCAGAGAAGCTGCATGTCTTGGTATTTGCAAGAAAAGATTTGGCCATCATTTTATACTTTAAGCATGGAATTGTACAATTAGTTGGGAAAACACTTCAAACATTTTCATTGAGTTTTACAGCTCATAGTTGGTAGTCTTCAACCATCTTTACAATTTATTTCTGATAAAATTACACGAATTAAATTGAACCATGAGCAGAGCATATAATTTACCCCCTTAAGCAATATCTTCCAGGGCTGTGGAGTTGGAGTCAGAGTCGAGGAGTTGAAGACAATTTTGGGAACCTGGAGTCGGAGTTGGCAAAAATGTACCGACTCCGACTCTAAATAAATTTAAACTAGCTTACGCCCGCCATACCATACGGCGGTGTAAGAACAGGAACAGAAAACGGTGAGAAAGGAATTCAGAAATCAAGAATAAATAAATACTTCTTGAAAGACGCAGCTGTGAATAGGTGTTTTGGTGGAGACGACAGATAATGAGTTGAAAGATCTAACCCTAGAAAAAGCCACGTACAACTGATGCTTCTGAAATTCGATTATGTAAATATAATCAATAACAACCCCAAAAAGATGTTATTGTAGAATGTCTCTAAGTAATTCCTAAAGCTTAATCCAAAATACTCGTACTACAATATCAGGTCTGTGCTCTGGTCTTTGGGTATCCGACAGCGCATGTATAATTTCCAGCTAAGCAGGATTACATGTGAAAGTGATAAATCAAGGCTTTTTGAATTTATGTACTATGGCCATGGCATCCCGATAGTTTTGTTGCATGTATCTTGGACTTCCTGGAAATGTGGATGGTAATATGGTCATTTTGCCTACACGTACGTTATTTTCAGCGTTTGCTTGCAGTGCGTCTGATAGTCCTTTGTATTGTTCCACGCGCAGTTCTTGTTGATGTAATAAGAGATAGTTCAGACGTGCGCCCTCTGTTTTAACATATAAATCTGTTGTAATAGTTTACCGCTGGAGTGCAAAATACTAAATGTAGTCCTCATTGCTAATCTGTACACGTAAAATTGGCATTCAGTAAGCCTTATTCACTTGGCGGTTCTTTTATCGGCAACATGTTGTAAATCTTTGTGCCAGCCAATGATTCCGTAAGGGAATAAAAGTGGGTAAACCAAAGGATCGCAATTCATATTGAGCATGGAAATCTGTTTACAGGAGTTGTCTATGGGATAGATGCAAACGTTCCTTTCGGCAGGCGGTTCGCCATCTTCTCCAACAAAAATTGCTGCAACATAGGTGTGACATGTCGGGGCATTGTATCGTCGTAAAGCCTGCTTAGGGTTTTCATTGAAAACCATTCGTTCAGATGTTTGGACTGAGCGATTTCATGCATGTGTTTGTATGATTTAGTGAAGGGGTTGATGGTTCTGAGCATGGAATCTAGCTGGAGAAGTAAATTTTCGCAGCATGCAGAGTTTGCTTTATTTTGTAAGCATACTTCAGTAGCTTGAGCTGTGTCAAAAACATACAACTGTCCATATCCTGGACAGGTAGAAGTGTTAGTGTATAGTGGAGAGATCTGGTGATAAATTTGCTCGTGTATTTTAAAACAATATGGTCCGTGGCCAGGAGGTTGAGTTATGTATGCACCCATGGAAGCAAACACTAGAGAAGAGTTGTATTCTCGAATGTGTTCATGATCATTTTTAGCTTCTGATGTTTGCTGTGTAAGAAGCTGTTGTAAAGACACAGGTGCCTCCCGCAAAGGTGGTAAAGTTACTTTACCGTTGTGGCAACACCTCGAGTACTTGTTGGATGTATTACGCAGGCAGCATGGGGAAGGGTTTGGAAGAGGACGAATAGGAATCGAGAAATGCTGTGTCGGCTGCGTGTGGGCGGGACCGGTTTTGAAGTGGAAGCAGGACGAACCAGAAGAGAAATATATATAAGAGATTGTAATGAAAAAAAATAGAGCAAGTTCAAATGTCCCATTTCACAAACAATAGTCATAATTAAGTACTTCTCTGATGTAAGAATAAAGCCCAGTGCATAGTTGTGTTACTACTAGTGTGAAGTTCAGCTGAGTTGTTATACAACCTGACATTCACATATTGTAATCCGGATTATGGTACATTACAAAAAGTGTTTTCATTTTATTTCAGATATAATGTGTTTAACAAGTTCATTTGAGTGTAAACAAGTGTAATGATGTAGGTGGAGGTGTGTGGGATGGCCTGATGTGTGTTCAGGGGTTCTGGTCTTTTGTTAATTAAACTGGCTAATATGGTAGACAGTCAGCTTCCTAGCCAGTAGTTCTGAGGTTAAATGACGTGTATGTTGCCTTCCTTCAATCAACATGAAAAATTCATTAGCATATTAAATACGGAGGAGTCGGAGTCAGAAGTACCGGAAACTAAGGAGTCAGAGTTGAAGGATTTATCTACAGACTCCTCAGCCCTGATATCTTCGCTACTGTGCATTTTGAGAGTGCTACTCTGTGAAATTTAAATTCTCAGGTCATTTCTCCAATTTTCAGAAGGAGCGTAATGAATTAACGGTTTCAAAACCACATGGCACCGTTTCCTACTGTGGTTAATTTCCTGTACAATTAACTATGGAGGTCCCTGCCAGTAACTCACTGTACGACTCTGAGGTAACTGCATAACCTATGCATGGAAAGAGTGATTCACGGTATTTGATTTTACTGAAAATGGTGTTCATCATTGAATGGACAAAGTAAAGAATAAATTTGCTACTTTAGGCGGCAATGAAACTAGAAGCCTTTGGCAACACAGGTCTAAGAAACTACAAGCTGATGAACTGAGAAAATAAAGAATGTTCTACATGATTGCATCACTTCTTCTGAAAACTAGCCCTAGAATTAAAACTAATTCAAACACAGTGAGTAATCTTGATATATTTTTTGATTTAAAAAAAAAAGAGCAAATAACGTGGAGGGTGCAAAGACTGTTCAAACAGACAAGAAAATACAGTTTAATGTACAAGTGTAGAGTGGTACTGGCAGATCAAATTAATGACAAATAAAAGAAGAGGAATGTAAAAAGTAAACTGAAAGGCAATCAGGCAGTTTAAGTAAAAAATAACATCCTCATTGTCCTGGAAATATAGAGAAGCAATTAAAATACTTCAAAAATTCACTTTTATTGCAAACACATTTGAATACAAAGCAAAGGACATACTGTGCAGGCTACACAATGTATTAACAGAATAGGATAAGGAGTACTATATCAAATTCTAGCCAACACCCAAGAAAAACAACACACCAGCAAAAGTAGTTGTGTAGAGAGGGGTAGCACGGTATGTCTTTGAACTAGGAGACATACCATATTTGTTATACTTGAACAGTGTTTTCACATATAGGATGGAATTAAGGCCAGGTGTATTGCCCTGTACAGGGGTTGGTCCTGCCTTTGTGCCTAATGCTTCCTGGGATAGGCTCTAGCTTCCCTGTGATCCTGCTCAGGATAAGTGGGTTTAAAAATGGATGGAAGGATTCCAAACAGAAATCCATCAGTACCAGTCAATGCAAAAGGATGAATAAGAAGGCAAAAAGAACATAAAACAAACCACTGAGTCAAACTCTTAAAAGCAGAGATTGGTAATTTTGTTAATGAAAAAGGCTGGATGAGATACAATGAAAACTTAACTTTGAGCTATGCAAACAAGTGAAACTTGGATTTCATGGTCACTTACTATAACTTTTTTACATTTATAAAGTTGTACATAAACACTGCAATAACTTCTTGACTATCTAAATATTACATTGACAATGCATTCTTATATTTTAGTAACACTTTGCATCAACATCAATTGTCATTTTATACTGTACAGTACATGTTCAGTTGCATTATAGCTAACAAACTGCTATTCTTTGCTTAGAGACAAAGCATGTTGAAGTGCTATTTATTTAATCTTTATTGAAATACTGCTGGCTTTTGAAAAAAAAAAAATTGTGCCAACATGAAATTAAACATTTAGGAGGTGGCTGAAAGAAACAGAAGACAATAAAGTAAGAAAGAGACAGTGAAGAATATTCACAAAACACAAAGTAAAAAAAGTGGTACAAAATTATCATCCCGACATAGGAACTAATAAGGACTAAAGTGTCATTGTCTTTCTTTTTACAAATAACTGTTTCTCATTGCTGAAGCATCCATTGACACAACTGTGAAAAAAGTTTTCCTTATTACTTAAAATGGCTTAGATTCACAAATCCTAGCCCTGCTGCCATTACTGCATACCAAGCGGTTAATGTTTGACCACAAACTGTATTATCAGTTTTATTTGGTACTGTACCATAGATATACTAGAGATAAGCAGCCAGAGCTTAAGAATATTAATGACTGGTATGTCACAGTTATCCTTAAGCATGACTGTTTTTGCATGTGTATGTTTAGTTTGCATTCTCATATTTTAATTACACGGTTAAAAAAAATAAAGAAAACAATACAAGACATACTGGCAGCCTGAATGACTACAGTGATAAAGGCATTTTAACTGAAACCAGCAGCACAGGAATATCCACCTGAGAGCAAGAAAAAGAACAGCACAGAATTTTGTTTTGTTCTGTCAGGAGCTTGAGGTTACTAAGGTGATGCAACAGCACAGACCATAAAAAAAGATGCAAACAGAATGGAAATGTGTTGTTACTTGATTGTTGTTTGTTAAAAGGCAGACTTAATATAAAATAATTGAAATAGCCCTGCAGAAGTTAAAACTCGCATAGAGACAGGGTATTAGCTGCCCGTGCTCAAGGCAAATATCTAAATTCTTTGTTAAGAAAATAAAACGTTACTGACCCATGAGACATGCATACCATTTACATTTGATAGTGTAATTCAACTTTAAAATCAAACTCTCTGTTCTTTAGATGCACGTCCTTGTCTAAAAATAACACCACCACAATGTCCTTACAGAAAAAAATGAAGCCCAATTAAACCTTTCAGAAAATTCTTTTTGCTACTTGATCTCCGCTATTAGCAGGACAAGCAGACAGAAGATGCAAGCAAGTATTGGCTATACTGTATATCTAGGTCTGTGCCAAGTCTGTCAGTTAACGTTACTACTTGTTATGAATGCAAGTCTGTGGTTTTCCTTCCAGGCACATCTGAGACAAGAACTACCACACCGGAACATGAGGGGGTGCGGTCAGTAATGGTCATATCTCCGTTTACTCCCACAGCCCTGAGAAACCACCCACGGGGTGAAACCACACCGGAACATGAGGGGGTGCGGTCAGTAATGGTCATATCTCCGTTTACTCCCACAGCACTGAGAAACCACCCACGGGGTGAAACAGACTCCGCACACTGTGACACTCCCAGAATGCAGCACCTCACTCAGGAGAGAACAGACCACTGACTGGAGCTCCTACCTGAAACTGACACACCCAAGAGTAGGCTAAAGAAGCTTCTTGCTTAATTTTTCGTTTTGCTTCATTGGATCCACCATCAAGCACCCATTTCAATTTAAAGACTTGGTAAATATGAAAAGGGACAACCTGAGTGGTACAATAACAATTCCTTTGTGACCAGTGTATTCCCTGGTTCAACACACTGTAAGGATAACTGGCCTTAAATAACCTTTTCTTGGAATTTAAACTTAAGAGCAGCAACTTCTGAAAACAGAAGATCGCACCCAAATATGATATGAAACTTTAAATTATCAGCAATCGACATTTTTCACTAGTAGCTGCACAGTTAATTTGGACATGTGCATTATTTGGCAGTTAGCTGACTAACAGTGTACTCACCATAGACTACAATCAATTTATATATATATATATATATATATATATATATATATATATATATATATATATATATATATTGTAAAGTCTTTTTACTATCAATTTTTGTTTGACCCTAACTGTAAAAATGTTCATAGTTTATTGTTAGAAAAAGTATCTGATGCTTGGATAATGAATGATGCAATGTACTGCGGAACACCCTACTATTAAGACTGGCAATGGATGTCATCACTATAAATACTGTGAGTGATAGCCATCAGGAAAAAAAACGTAAAATTGCAGCACTCACAAAAAAAAACATAAAAACTGCTCAAATATTCAATAAATGGGAAAAACCTCAACAAACAATGCCAGGACACAGATTCTCTACACCAAATTAGGGCAAAGACACGCAGGTTAAGATACCTGTCACATGGGCAGGAGGAGGAGTATAGGAACCTAATCAAGGACTTTGTTAAATGGTGTGACTCAAACCACCTACAACTGAACACCAGCAAAATCTAGGAGCTGGTGGTGGATTTTAGGAGGACCAGGTCCCTCATGGACCCCATGATCATCAAAGGTGACTGTGTGCAGAGGGTACAGACCTATAAATACCTGGGAGTGCAGCTGGATGATAAACTGGACTGGACTGCCAATACTGATGCTCAATGCAAGAGAGGACATAGCCGACTATACTTCCTTAGAAGGCTGGCGTCCTTCAACATCTGCAATAAGATGCTGCAGATGTTCTATCAGACTGTGGTGGCAAGCGCCCTTTCTATGCGGTGGTGTGCTGGGGAGGCAGCATTAAGAAGAGAGACGCCTCACGCCTGGGCAAACTGGTGAGGAAGGCAGGCTCTATTGTAGACACGGAGCTGGACAGTTTGACTTCCGTGGCAGAGCGACGGGCGCTGAGCAGGCTCCTGTCAATCATGGAGAATCCACTGCATCCACTGAACAGTATCATCTCCAGACAGAAGGAGCAACTTTAGCCACAGACTGCTGTCAATGTCCTGCTCCACTGACAGACTGAGGAGATCGTTCCTCCTCCACACTCTCACACTATGCGACTCTTCAATTCCACTCTGGGTGGGGGGGAATGTTAACATTATACAAAGTTATTGTCTGTTATACCTGCATTTTTTATCACTCTTTAATTTAATATTTTTTTTTTTATCAATACGCTGCTGCTGGAGTATGTGAATTTCCCCTTGGGATTAATATGGTATCTATCTCCTGGAGCAAACTGTTCTCCATCTATTCATCTGGCAATTTCCTTGTATAGATACCTGCAGGGCTTCATGGTACATATCTTAATATGTAGCCACTGGAGGGTGCTGCTGTATGGAGGTTCCCATGTGCTTTTGGGGCTTAGTGATGGACATTTTGATTTAACTCTATTGATCTATACATTTTGAACTGTTTAATAAATTGATTAATTTGATTAAATCGTTAGGATTTAGGGCTGATGGCAGAAAAAAAAAAAAAAGCACAATGTGAGGCTCTTCTGAAAGAATGCCTTCCAAATACGTAAACATATTTATACATAAAATTATAAATTAAACATACAAGAAAACCAGTTGTGCATGCTACCTCAGCACTTGTAGTCTACCGCAATAACTTAATCTCATGAGGAGTGGATTTCTCTCAAAAGACCAAATCACAGTAAACTGTTCATGCCATGCATTTCGTCTTGTTTTGATTTAGACGGATATGACAGCTCATACAAACAAAAAGAAAACGTAATGCGAAAAACAGTACCAGGAATATGTGATAAACTGATTACTTACAGATCATTTTTGTTGTCACAAACATGCGTTCGAAAGGTACGTTTTCATTTATTAAAATACTAATAATATCTGGCAAGTTTAATTAAGACTTTCAGTTTCCGCTTCATGCCACATTGCCACCACTGTAAAGAAACACTGGTGACTGGAACGCAATTTCTCATGGCAAATGCATATATACACCATGCTTCTGAAAAAACAACTTGAGTTGAAAAATACCAAATTTATCCTTTATAACAACGAACTGGACTTAATGGCAAGTTTAGACTTGGCCAAAACGGAGGACATCTACACAAACTGGAAGAAAAAGCAAGCCATTCCTCATTAAAGTAAGCCTTAATCTACTTCTTTCGCATTGCAATATGTTTTTGACCGAGTTAAGCTTTTAAATATAGCAGACCCCCCTTTTGGATGACCAATGGTATGCCACTGTGTTATATCCTTTGCCTGTCCTACTTAAAAATTGAAACTGTACCAATGACAGGGAGGTAGAATGTTTGGGTGGTAACAAAGATCGCTGGACCCACTGCACTTAGGTTGTATGTTCTACCCATGTCTGTAAAGGCGTTCTCTAGCTACAAATTATTTCCCCTCATTCAAGACAACTCAAAAATACACGAGCTAGCAGTTGTAAGCATTTGGACATGGTAAAACTGACACAATTCTGGGTAGCTTTTCCTAATCGTGTGATAACCGTTATCCCGATTCTCGAACACCATCGTTCTTCTGCGACCTGAGCGCTCAAAACTAAATCCATGAATAAAATGACACCTCGCAAAAAAAGAAGAACTTAAAGATAGCAAGGCGGAGGCTCCTAAACACTATGGAAAGAACGAATGGATTTGAACCGACGAAGAGCGAAGTAAAACAAACGTTACAAGACGGGCAAAAAAATGTCACTCGAGGGCAGGTGGAAGCCTTCTCACCACTCCTCGCGCACTCCCAACGCGCACGTGCCGCCTGCCAGTCACGACGCGAGATGAGATGAGACGAGACGCCGGGAGTCAAGGTGACTCGGAGCGTCTTCACCTTCGGCCGGCGCACTTCGTGGCTCACACTCTAGTTTCCATCTTTGCTCTTCACGGATACCATGACTGTTATGTTTCTATTTTGCAATGGGGTAATGGATTACCATTCACTTATTCCAAGCATTATGCTTTCCTTCCTGGTTCTTCAAGTCCCTCCTTACCTGACATCTGCACACGATATCCGCCTCCTGGGCCAACAAGTCGACCACTTTGCCCTTGCCTTCGTCTCCCCACTGAGCTCCGAGCACCACGGTGACTTTATTACCCACGCCTCGGCGGAGGGCCGACGGTGCTTCATTGCGCGCCCCTGCGCTCTCAGTCATGTCCCCTCTGAAGTTGCTGTTGATCCGCCCCCCGCCCGCGTCGTCAAGCCGAGCGTTTCTGTTCTGTCTTCGCGCAACGCCGCGACGTTCTGACACCGCCTTGCCTCTCCGCTTAACCCCACCCCTTTTACCTCGCCTACACCAGGACACGCCCATTTGTCTCTGTGCCAAACCTCAGTGGTAGATTTTCCTCCTCTATTTTTTTTAAGCACAACTCCGTTAAAGCGATCGGCGAGTTTTACTAATTTCATCACTCCGTCTTTTATAAGACTCAACACATGTTTATTTACGTTTTTCAGTATTGTCGATAGCCAGGACATTATTGTGCAGAAATCTACAATAGCAATGGCGCGTTACTGCCACCTAGTGATCCTGCTTTCTATATTGCAATATGTAGTGCAGTACACTCATTATTGTGTTTTTTTATGGGGATTTCATTGGACATAAAAGAGTTGGGTATAAAGTTCAGTTTACATTAATCAGTAAAAGAATAGAAATCATTTTGAAAGCGATTCCTTCACCTTTAGTTAATCTAGTAAAAGGGTATTTTACATATGTTACAATTCCTTAATTATAGCCGTTGTCTTTAGGCAAAATAAACTTCGAAGGTAAAAAATACAATAATAAAATTATTAGGATAACCTGAGTAATGAACTATACCCAGAAAAGTGTAAAAAAGAAGATCGGTTGCAAGATTATACACAAAATATTTCGGTTAAAATTCGAACAGAATATATTTCTTTTCCTATTTTTCCAGAAGTAAAACAAGTACAATTTAAAGGTTTGACCAATACATACATTTCTAATGACTTACTAAGGTTGAAATGGGCCGTAATAATTGCTTTTATTGTAATGAAATAGAAGCCACAAATCATGTATTTTTATACTGTAAAGTAGTAAAACGTTTATTGGAATCTGTAAACAAAAACCTACCTGTATTACAGTTAGAATATATGATATTTGATTTGGCAGAGAAGAAGCATATATATATATATATATACCTGTATATAGAGTGGTATATATATATATATATATATATATATACTGTAAATATTGAGAGAGAGACATAGACATAGATATATAGATATATGGTCATGTGAAAAAGTAAGTACTCCACTTGGAAATTGTTGAATTTGCTAAAGAGGGAAACATTAGATCTTTATGCAAACAGTGCCCACAAATAAAGATGATATACATGAACAAGTGACACTTAAAATTGACATTCATTGTCATTATCTAAATCAAGGGTCCTCATTCCCAGTCCTGGAGGGCCACAGTGGCTGCAGGTTTTTGTTCTCACCAGGTTGCTTAATTAGAAAGCAATTCTTGCCAATAATTTAATTTCATGGTTTGTTAGTTGCTTTAATTCTGTTATGTCAGGTCATTCTCATATCTTAGATTTTCTTCCCCTTTGTAAGAATATCATCCAAATGATTTGAAAGGTAAAATGGATGAGCAATTCTCAGTCCTTCACTTTTTCCTCTTCACTTTCCTTCCAAGCATTTAATTGAACCCAATAGTGCATGATAAACACACACAGGTGTAAATGGTAACAAGCTAAATGGAGAAATGCTGGTCTCTTTTGTCATTTGCATCTTATTGCTAATTAGGAGCAATTAAAAACCAAGACTACAGCTGTTTAAGACTAAAATAAGCAATAAGGGTTCAAAATCTTAACAAGCGAGACAACTAAAGTGAAGCAGAAGTGTTACTTGATCAATAAGTGCTTCTTATTAAGCAATTGGGTTGGAACAAAAACCTGCAGCCACTGTGGCCCTCCAGGACTGTGACTGAGGACCCCTGATCTAAATTAACAAAAATGCAGATTTGTCATGTGGAAAAAGTAAGTCTACCCCTACATTTATCACCCCTTCAGATCCATACGATTGATATCATGTGTTTCAGATTTGATGTCAATGAGCAGAACCTCCTTTTGGAGTATGCAGGTGGAGAATGTAGATGCACACATCAGCAGATCCATAAGAAAACAAAGATAAAGACTCACAGGGCAAATACAATTATTCAATTTATAGTGTAACCACAAGGGGGAGCCACTGAACTCCAAACCACAGACACAGTAATGCCCAAGCACAATTCCGGGTTCAAATAAAAGGTTGTTATTCACCTCCAACATCTTCCTAACATAAACACCAGCCACAATGCCCAAATAGAAATAAATCAACTCCCCACCTAGCTGGTAAGCATCAGTTCAACAAATGGTTTTGGGGGCAGGTGTGAAAGGTATTGTGTGTCCCCATTGGTCTGAAGTATGGCTGTTCGGTTTGAATCAGAGGCCATTCTGTAGCATGACTACCTATTAGTGTAAGGATTTGGACAAAGAATGTATAAATTCGGTTGCTTTACCCTTCCCTCTCTCTCTCACACCATCACAATGAAGGAGCATCTCACACACCATGGACTGGAAAGAAGACCACACTGAGAAGCACAACTTGCAGCCAAATTGAGACAGGCATGCGGCCTATTCTGAAGAAAACTGACCAAAAATGATGACTTAACTAGGGACATTTTAAATAACTATCAAGTCTATGTGTCACCTGAAATTATACATCAGTATTTATCAGATTGTATGATCTATTGTATTATCAGATTCAAATGTACTTTGCTTATTGTTATTTGTTTATGAATATTGTTAATAATACATCATTTAAGTTGTAACTTAACTCCTGCTTTTCGTTTACTTTATGTAATTGCCTAAGGTTATAGATGTAGTAGGGAAGGTGGGGAGAAGTTTTAAAGTACAATACCTGATAAACAGTGCTAAGTCTATGGGATTTGATGTATTCTGACAAAGGCTACATATTAAAGAATACAAAAGGGGAAGCAGCAGAGTAATATAGACAAAACAACAGTGTAGAAAAATACGCTGGCTGCTACAGACTAGTAGAACACCTCCAGCAGCTTGCTGCATACATCAGAAGTCCTGAGTCATCTCCTCAGGAAGTACAGAACAGTCTGCCCTGGACCTTCTTGTACAGCGCCACTGTGTTATCAGAACAACTCAGTTTGCTGTTTATGTGAACACCCAGGTGCTCATAGCTCTGCACCACTTAGCCTGCACATGTCTTTGCTTCACGCATGCATCCAGCAGGGTACATAATGGTGGAAGCATCCACAAGGATAAACTGCTTAAGGTAAATGTTCACACAATCGCATTATTCCTTCTCCTGGTTGAAATAATCTATCTCGGTATTTTGGAAATCATTACATTTATGTTGATGAGCTGAACTTAACAGTGCTAAGCTCAGCAGCACAATCTCATGCAACACAGCCTCCATGCTTGTTTTCAGATTCACTGTTGACGCCAATGATGTTTAATCTCTTTTCAGTGCACCAGGTTTCTGCCTTAACTGGGTAGGTAACTCTTCTCATCCTGGTTTGAAGTGTGCATGTAAACACACTGACTGATAAGACAGCAAAAACAATCCAAATAGACCTGGACAAGATTCAGAACTGGGCAAACACTTAGGAAATGCAGCTTAACAAAGAAAAGTAGAAAGAGCTACACAAATGTCAGTTATAGATACAAGATTGGAGACACTGTCCTATAAGAAGCAACCTCTGAAAAGGATTTATGGGTTTATGTTGACAAAACATTTTCATCATCTAAGCAACACACGGAAACAAATAAAAAGTAAATAAAATGCTAATTTATATCATTAAAAATGTTATGCTCAGCTATATAATGCACTAAGTGAGACCACATCTGGAGTATTGTGTGCAGTTCTGGTCACCACACTACAAGAAATATATAGCATTGCTTGAAGCTGTGCAGAGGAGAACAACCAGTTGCATTCCAGGAGTTAAGGACGCATCCTACAGTGACAGGCTCAGGGAATTAAACCTGTTTAGTGTCGATCAGAGGAAACTACGTGGGAACCTAATCCAGGTTTTCAAAATTCTCTAAGGCATTGATAAAGAAGATCTATCAGAATCCTTTCAACTTAAAAGCTGAATCATGTACTCGAGGACACCAGTGGAAATTAAGGAGAAGTGCATTTAGTATCAGAAGCCAGGAAGCCCTTTTTTAATCAGAGTTTTGGGAATCAGGAACAAACTACTGGGAGATGGAGTTGAAGCAGAAACCTTGAAAACCTTTAAGAAGTATCTGGATGAGATATTGGGACAGCTTTGTTGTCAGCTATACAATTGAGCTTGATAGACAGAATGGCTCCCTCTTGTTTTGTCAAATTTCTTATGTTCTATGTTCCTTATGAAAACACTGGGAGAGATGGACAACAGAACTAACGCAAAGTGCAAAGTAAAGCAAAAAGGAAAACAACAAGCTCTGACTGATTGTACCACGACAAACACTCATTTTCTTTTTTTCCAATACCATTCTTATGTTACTATGGCTTTTCTATCTCCCACTAGTTAAAGGCAAACCTTGTGGAAGAAATGAACATATTAATTAAAGAAAGAAACATATCCTCTACTAGTACAAGTTTTAATAAAAACGACTTTGAGTCAGAAATCAGGAAGGAGGAAACCTCTTCATTGCATCTTTAATAATCTCTTCAGCAAATGCTCCTCACAGTAGTCTGTTACAAAATGATCAAAAAAATTAAAGGCAGAGGTTCATTTTCTAAACAAATGAATTTACATAATAGAGCTGATTAATTCATACATTTACTCTGATTGGTTTGTTGTTTTTCACCCAATAACGTATTGAAATAAAAGACTATTCTACTACACTCTTGTTCTTCTGATATCCATTAGGTTCAGCTATTATCCTTGAAATCTCTGTGTATGTGACAACTGTCCAATCTTGTTGTTTACAGGACATCTGCTAATCTCCTAATCATCTCCTAGTACATTTTGCATATTTTGTCAGACTTCCTCCTAGTACATTCTGGTCTTTTATCCACTAAACCAATTAAGCATTTCTCTTCATGACAATTCTAAAACAAATGGTTATACATTTCTATATGCACCACAGGCCAAAATACTTAACTATTGTTACCTCTAAATTATTCTCTCAAAAACTCCCAACTGCTAGTTCACTATATATACTGCTCAAAGAAATTAAAGGAACACTTTTTAATCCGAGTATAACATCAAGTCAATGAAAATTCTGGGCTATTGATCTGTCAATGAAGTAGCAGAGGAGGTTGTTCATCAGTTATCAGCTGCTTTGGTGTTAATGAAATTAACAACAGGGGCACTAGAGGGGCAACAATGAGACGACCCCCAAAAGAGGAATGAATGGTTTAACAGGTGGAGGCCACTGACATTTTTCCCTCCTCATCTGTTTTTTCACTCATTTTGCATTTGGCTACAGTCAGTGTCACTACTGGCAGCATGAGGCGGGCAATACCTGGACCCTACAGAGGTGGCACAGGTAGTCCAACTTCTCCAGGATGGCACATCAATATGTGCCATTGCAAGAAGGTTTGCTGAGTCTCCCAGCACAGTCTCAAGGGCATGAAGGAGATTCCAGGAGACAGGCAGTTACTCTAGGAGAGTACAGGGCCATAGAAGGTCCTTAACCCATCAGCAGGACTGACCGGTATCTGCTCCTTTTGGCAAGGAGGAACATGATGAGCACTGCCAGAGTCTACAAAATGACCTCCAGCAGGCCACTGGTGTGAATGTCTCTGACCAAACAATCAGGAACAGACTTCATGAGGGTGGCCTGAGGGCCTGACGTCCTCTAGTGGACCCTGTGCTCAGTGCCTGGCACCGTGGAGCTCGATTGGCATTTGGCATAGAATACCAGAATTGTCAGGTCCACCACTGGTGCCCTGTGCTTTTCACAGATGAGAGCAGGTTCACCCTGAGCACATGTGACAGAAGTGAAAGGGTCTGGAGAAGCCATGGAGAACGTTATGCTGCCCATAACATTGTTCAGCATGACCAGTTTGGTGGTGGGTCAGTGATGGTCAGGGGAGGCATATCCATGGAGGGACACACAGACCTCTACAGGCTAGACAACGACACCTTGACTGCCATTAGGTATCAGGAAGAACTACTTGGACCCATTATCAGGACCTATGCTGATGCAGTGGGTCCTGGGT
Organism: Erpetoichthys calabaricus; assembly: GCF_900747795.2. NCBI lineage: Eukaryota > Metazoa > Chordata > Cladistia > Polypteriformes > Polypteridae > Erpetoichthys > Erpetoichthys calabaricus. Next base: position 14,566,592 of record NC_041408.2, on the reverse strand, counting down.
TCCTCCTGGTGCATGACAATACCAGGCATCATGTGGCGAGAGTATGCAGGCAGTTCTTGGAGGATGAAGGAATTGATACCATTGACTGCCCCTCATGCTCACCTGACCTCAATCTAATAGAAGACCTCTGGGACATTATGTTTTGGTTCATCCGACGCTGCCAGGTTGCACCTCAGATTGTTCAGGATCTCAGTGATGCCCTGGTCCAAATCTGGGAGGAGATCCCTCAGGACACCAGCCGTCGTCTCATTAGGATATTGTCAGGCATGCATACAATCATGTGGGGGCCATACAAACTACTGAGTATGATTTGGAGTTTGAAATTTTGGCAAAATGGACTCGCCTGCCTGCCACATCATTTTTTCACTTTGATTTTAGGGGTGTCTTTGAATTCAGCCCTCTGTAGGTTGATCATTTTTCATTTCCATCAAACAATGTGGCATCCTTTTGTTCCTAACACATTACCCAGTCCATTTCAGTAGAGATGTCCAGCAGGATTTTTTTTCCCATTGAGATTTGATGTGTTTTCAAAGTGTTCCATTAATTTTTTTGAGCAGTTTACTGTATATAGAAGACCTGAATTCTATTCCAGCCAGGTTTTGCCTTCATCTGTGATAAATGCCTATGATGGTCAATCAGCTCGGTAAGGAATCGGCCCCCATCTGAGTTAGGATATCTGGTTATCCACTATGGGATCCATCCTATGAGTAACGTGGTTGTGGGTCAATTTAAACTACAAACTGGTTTGCAGTTAAAGATTTCATAGTCTGTGCATGTTCATTGCACTCTGTTATCCTGCGCATGTCTTTACGTCATATGCACATCCAGCAGCCATGGGTAGGAGGAAACGGTAAAAGTATCCACAAGGATAAATTGCATGAGACAAATGTCTAGCTGAATGGAGTTTTTAACTTCCAGATAATGACAATTTCTGGGGTCATTCTTGAAACCAGGTCTGAGTTAAGGATCACTTTCATATTCTCTGTGGATCATCCTCATAGGACTTCCCAACTGGCTCCTGATGTCTTTGAAGTCTCAACCAATAGTATACGTTTAAAAGGCTGCTCAACCACTAGGCAACCTGGCAACACAATAGAGAGCAGAGGCCCACATGTTTTGCAACAGGCCTCCTGGTTACCACATAGCAGACTGAGAGATTTTTATCCTCTTATTATTTACTCCTTTAGCCTGAATTTATTTCCATGCCCTGGGAGTACATACTGTACTTTTGAGACATTCTCTATGGAGGTTCTTGGCATGGCTCCATACCTCTCCTCTGCCAGAGATTATATTCTTAGTATTGTTGAAGTCCTACCATTCCTGGCACTCCTTTACACGTCATTGGATTGTTCCTAAACCTATTTTGTTCAATACAGGGTTACAAGGACCTGAAGCCTATCTTAGTGGCATTGGAAGCTAGGCAAAAACGAGTAGTTAATGTACCATCATTCAATTATGGGCTTTCTTTTCCTCTTACATATTCACACACACTGAGCCAGTTTAGATCCACCAGTTAAAGTAACATGCATGTCTTTGGGATGTGGGAAGAAATCTAAGTACCCTGGGAATATACAACTGGGAACACGGTGAACCTGTCCTTCACGTAACAGCTTGAAGTTTTTTTCATATTACTGTAAAGTTTTCTATTGACTCTTCTGTCTGAGATGGGTTTATATAATTCTCTCCCAGGGCCACTGTTGTATCCCTGAACTTTCCATCCACCCATCCATCCATTTTCTACCACTTATACATTCTGGGTCACTGAGGTAGAAGTATAAGCAAAAGTTGCCAAGACATCCCTTTTTCCCACCAACTCCTCCAGGTGGATACCGAGGTGTTACCAAGCTAGCTGAGAGATATACTCTCTCCAGCATACCCTAGGACTGCCCCAAAGTCACCTCCCAGCTGGACATTTCTTAAACACCTCTTTGCAGGGATGGATACTGGAGAAATCCAAATCAGATTCCTGAACCACTACAACTGGCTCTCTTTGATACAGAGGAGCAGTGGCTCAACTTCAGGCTCCTCACAAATGTCTGCACTCCTCACCCCATCCCTAAGGCTGAGCCCAGACACCATGCAAAAGAAGCTAATTTCCAATGCTTGTATCTGTGATCTAGTTCTTTCGGTGACTACCCAAACCTTGTGGCCATAGGTGAGAGCAGGAATGTAGATTGACTGGTAAATCGAGAGCTTTGCCTTCCTACTGCTGCAGGCACTACTCCAGTCTGCTTGTCAATTTTTCGCTCCCTTTTTCCCTCACTCATGAACATGACCCAGAGATATCTAAAAACTCCTCTGCTTATGGTAGCACCTCTTCCACAACTTGAATAAGGGTACACCTGTAAATCAACCTCATTTCTGTCGCTTGTACTCACAATCTCGTTCTTTCAGTCATTACCTATGGATCAAGACCACAGGTGAGGATAGGGACGTAGATCAACTGTTAAAACCGAGAGTTTTGTCTTAAGACTCAACTCTCAATTCACTACCACGGACCAGTACAATGCAAACAGAATAGCTGGCACCACCCCAGTATGCTTGTTGATCTCATGTTCCCTTTTTCCATCACTTGTGAACAGATCTTAAGATATTTAAACTCTTCTACTAAGGGCAATTGTTCCCCCCTCACTTGGTGAGAGCAGTCCATTCTTTTTCAACTCTGTATAATGACCTCAGACTTGGAGGTGCTCATCCTCATCCCAACCGCTTCAAACTTGGCCACAAACTACCCCAGTGCTGATCTGAGGACACCACTCAATGAAGCCAACAGTTTTATATTTCATCCAATCTTTGTTTTATGTCCTTTTTGTTAGTCATTGAATAATTTATTTATGTTAATATTTGCTTTGATTATTATCTGCTGTCAGAGATGTGCAATCTGAGGATCTCCTCACTGGCTCACTTGAGGTATGTGATAACCCACTGGGGCGAGAGAGGGCCCTGTCACTAATGCTTCCTTCTTCTTCTTTTCTCCCCGCAGCTCAGAGAAACCGCCCATTGAGGGCACATAGCCCCGCCCCATCTGTACAGCCAGGCTTCTTATGTCATGCGGGTGTCTTTTTGCAAACTGAGCAGACCACTGGACAGACCTTCTGTGAAGGACTCTACTTTGTGATGGCATATGAGCCAATTGAGTATCTTTTGATTTTCCCTGAGAGGGCTGAATATTCGCACTAGGGCTGCAGTGGCCCCAGAAATAATCTGAATATAATAAACATTTGTTCTTTGTCCCGCCACAAGGCGGGCCGATTGAGTTCTCTGCTCCTTTACCACTACCCCTGTGATAACTCCTTCATGCTAGTTGCACACACAGAGTTATCACCAGGGTTACCAGATGTGTGGTTTTCACGCCAAATTTTTTTTCAAGACTCACAACACCTATCTCTTAAGATATTTAGAAATGCTCTGTTTCTGTAATCATCTTCACAGTTAAAATTCAGCACTTAATTGAGAGGAGACACGTTGGTCAACATCAGGAAATGGTTCATTTTGCTCAGGGTTTAATCTCTTTAGAGTATTCATCATTAACTGTTAAACAGGACAGCATGTGACGAGACGCCAAAGACACGTAGCCCTAAATCGTCTCCTCCTGCTGGTGCAATAAAACAACCAGACAACTTTCTTTAGGTTCCCTTTAATGGAGGCATGACTGGCTTCAAAATAAAATCAAACATGCAATCCCTAGTGTTACGTAGGCACTTCTAATATCTGTAAAATAACAATTGAGATGCATGTTTCAAGTCACACAACACCTATCTCTTAAGATGCCTAGGAATGCTCTGCTTGTGTAATTATCTTCACAGTTGAAATTCAGCATTTAAATGAGAGGAGACCTATTGGTCAACACTGGGGAGGGTTCATTTAGCACTGGGTTTAATCTCTTAGAGTAAACGCAACCATTAACAGTTAAATAGGACAGCATGTGACGAGACCCCAAAGCCACACAGCCTTAAATCGTCTCCTCCTGCTGGTGCAGTAAAACAACCAGACAACTTACTTTAGGTTCTCTTTAATGGAGGCATGACTGGATTCCAAATAAAGTTAAACTTATCATCTCTGGAACTTCGTAGGTGCTTCTAATATCATTAAAAAATCAATTGAGACGCGTGTTTCAAGTCTCGCAACACCTATTTCTTAAGATGTCTTGCAACACTCTTCTTCTGTAATCATCTTCACAGTTAAAATTCAGCACTTAATTGAAAGGAAACAGGTCAGTCAACACCAGGAAATGGTTAATTTAGCTTTGTGCTTAAGCTCTTTTGAATAAACACGAACACTATCTGTTAAACAGGTGAGCATGTGACGAGACGCCAAAGACGAGTAGCCCTAAATCGTCTTCTACTGTTGGTGCAATGAAACAGCCAGACAACTTTCTTTAGTTTCTCTTTAATGGAGAAATGACTAGCTTCAAAATAAAATCAAACTTGTCAGCCCAACATGACTTTAGGCACTTCTAGTATCCGTAACAAACAAGGTTGAGACACGATCTGGGCATTTTGGTGATAAACTAACGGAGAAGAGATTGACTCGTAGAGTCAGAGACAGGAACCACACACCCTAGGTGTGCATACACAAATTACAAGAAATGGCAAAAACGGTAATCAGTCTGTTTGCTGATAAATTAATGCTGCTGGTCAAAATTATAACCATAATTGGGCATTTGTGCCTTGTGATGGCCTGGTATCCTGTACGTATCATCAATAGTGTCACAAAAAGACTCAGGAAACATCAGAGGTTTGGGGCAGTCACCCGTATGTTATGCCTTGGCTGCAAAATGGGGTAATTTTGGTGAGTTGTGATTGGTTCAATGTCCAAAACAGAACTGATTTAATAGTGACAACATGGCAGCTTTACAGGTCAGTACAGGAAGTGACATCTTCGGGACTGGAACTGGAAGTGATGTCATCAGGACTGGAAGTGACGTCTTCAATAGCGCTGGACCCAGAAGTGATGTCTTCAGGACTGGAAGTGGCGTCATCAATGGCGCCAACACCAGAAGTGGCGTCATCAATGGCGCCTGTACCTAACAGGATTTCCCGTGGATGGTCTGCAGAAGATTGAGAGAGAGAGTTAGTGCAGCTTGCCACCCCCTGGTCTGGTGTGGTACTACTATTTCAGACCCTTTAGCTGCCTCCCAATTGCACGTGTGTAACAATAGATAGGCAGTCAGCTTATTTTTACCATTTGCATGTGAATTTAAATTAGTGTTAAAAAGACATGCAAATAATAAAAACATGATGCTATGTTGAGATGACTGGACTTCTATTTAACCATCATAAAATAATATTAAGCCCACTCATGATAAATTTAGGCCCACCTTTTTATGAAATCCTGACGCCACTACTGGTGTACACCAGGTAAGCCAATTTGTGTTTTCTATTAAAACAATTAGTTGTGTAAATAAGACTTTTACTGTGTTCTGCATATGTAACAATTCTACTACTAGTGCAACTGCAGGTTATTATAGTAAACAAAAGCTATAACATGAAAACATTTTCATAAACTGAAATAATTAACAAAGCTGAGATGAAAAAATTAAATGATTACATTAGATGAAAAGACTAGCTGAACTGGAATAATAAATTACAAAAACAAAAAAAAATCAGTTTTTGTCACAATCTGTCTCATGCACAAGATAACCTGGGCTGCAGCGGCCCAAGAATCTATCTTACTAAACCACAGTTAATGTATGCACGGTGGATGCACCGAGGCGCATGCGTACTGCGCCGTGGCGCCCGCCCCAGAGTCAAATGCAGCGGCTTCCCAAAACGCAGCGGCTTCCCAGAGTCAGTAGATGGCGCTCAAACGACACAACCTGTAGGGTCAAACGCAGCGGCTTCCCAAAACGCGCAAACAACACATCCTGTAAGCACCCAAACAACATCACCTGTAAACTAGACTTAATGAACGAAGGCGCCCACACAAAGAAACTGCTTTAGTTCAAATAGGGTTATTCAATTAGATGGAAACTTTACCATGCCTACGACCTGTGAACTAAACCTGAGGTGAAGCGTGCACGCCAGGTTGTACAGCCGCCCGGACACTACCGCCCACACCACCGCATATACCCTCCATGATATTTCATCACGCAGCAGCTTCCCACCGAGGCGCATATTACGCCGTGGTGCACGCCCCAGAGTCAAACGCAGCGGCTTCCCAGAGTCAGTAGGTGGCGCCCACCTCCACTCTGCCAGCAGTCGGTGTCAGCAAAGGCAACAGAATCACATCTCCACAAAACGAAACCGCTTTAGTACAGATATGCTTATTTAATTAAATGACATTTCCCCAGACGCACCCATCCTCCATGATATGTCATCCATCCAAATATCGGACGGAACAGAAACTGATTGCCATTCTTGGATTTCCGATTTGCTAGCGAATCGCGGGCTTACTTGTTAATCAGAATATAATAAATATTTGTTCTTTGTCCTGCCTCAAGGTGAGTTCTCTAACCCTTTACTGCTACTCCTTCATGCCAGTTGCACACACACAGTCATCACCAGGGTTACCAGATGTGTGGTTTTCACGCCAAACTGGGCTATTTTGGAAAATGTTGTGTGGGGAAAATCTTTTATTTGGTGGTGTGCTTGTTTTTGTTTTTGTGCAATTTTCACAGTGCCGCCCAAAGGCTAAAACTCCAAGGGGAAAGATCCTCAAATGCCAACAGTGGCGAAACTCCAAGGGGTGGTGATGCCAACAGCAAAAAAAAAAAAAATTAAGGGAAACCTAATCCGGACATTTGCAGCACTTAAACTAGCCCCCCGCGCACACACACACACACACACACACACACACACCAACCACAGGCGTCAACAGCATCATTCATTGGACTGGTCCACAGACCCAATTAGGTGGGTTTTCGGCTGTCATTAGACTGGGATTTAGAATAATGGTCAAATGTCCTTAACTGTAGGTACATGTTCATCATTACTGAAAATTTCCTGACTGTTGGTACCTCTTTTGTCATGTTTGGTTGTAATGCACTCTTCCAATCTGCCCAGGGTACAAACCACAAATGGCTCTTCCCTGCCGACAAACTCTGTGGAAAGATCAAAAGAAATGCTACATAAGAATAGACAGTGACACTGCAAGTTATTCTTAAACATTATTTCATATGTTTTTTCTTCTTTTCGTTCAGAGGCCTTGGAGACCCCAACTAGGTATGCTCTTCCACTGATGCCCCTTGAGGAGATGTATTAACCCATAGATATGCTTGTTCACCATGTCTGTATGTTGTTTTTTTGGACCATTACGGTGAGGCCTTATTGTGGAGCTTTGTGTCACAGTGCCATTATTTTGTTTCTTTTTATACTAAGGTGCGAACTAGTCTCGCTGAAGCCAGATATGTAATCTATACATCTGGAGACCACCATGAGCGAATTTTGCTCAAAGTGTCACATTTTTAAACCAGTCCAACACCTCATAAAGATGGCACTTAAAGTAGGGGCAGTGGTCTGGAACTGCAAAGATCAGAGGTGCTCTCATTAACCGGGCCTGACAGTGAGCAAGCTTCTGATTTCAATGAACCCATCCACAGTTGGTGTAGGAGAGGAGTAAGAGTCTTATTGATGGAATCGTGGAATATGTTAAGGTATTTATGGCAATAAATCTCTTTATTGGAATCTGAAACTGTCAGTGCAATTGTGTCCGGGGTTTGGGGTGTTGTAACGCCCCCTAGTGGTTCACAATATAAGGCACACAGAAGATACATTAGGAATAATGCAAAAAAAAAATTAAAGCCTTAGGCCTTTCACTTCTTCAAGCTTTATTTCAATCCCTGGTCCTGATATCATCTAAATATGAATGAGAATGATAATAATAAGAAGGATTCTACTGTTAGTACTGATAATAAATTTGAAAGCAATTCTATTCCAGATGCCAATATAGGGCCCAGGTAGGCCTATGCCCACCCACTTAGATTACTGCCCCACCCTGTTAAATTAGCTAATACTGCACTTACATCAAAATCATCAGTGTTAACTTTAAAACAATTTAACTCTTAATTTATCTGGAAAGCAGATCTATGGATAGCAATTTTGTTTTGTACATCTTCTTTACAAGTTTTAGAAAATGTTTTACTAATCACAGCCACTCAACAAAATGATAACAGGAGGCTACCAGTCCACTGAGTTTACTAGTTATGTCCTCCTGTTTGAGGGAAACGTATGCGTTAACAAGGTCTCGATAAATACCTCTGATGTTGACACAGAAGTGTTCTGTGCTGCCCCAATGACAATACAAGACATCAGGAGCTGTGCGTTGGGTGAGTGCAGCTTCATAGGGTGCTGGGGCCTAATCTGGCAGCATGAAGCACAAGGCAGGAACTAATTGTGGAAAGGGTGCCACTCCCATCACTGCTAGTCTGTATTTATATTATCAGTAAATATCTCCCATTGTCAGAACAATGCATTGAATTCTGCCATTTTTTCTCATTAAAAAAAAGCTGAACGTTTATGTTCACAAGATTAAATGAATATGTTGCTGTGGTTGTTGTTCATGAAAAGTGTTGGATATTGGAGCGAGCGTAGACGTGGGGGTATTGTATTAATCAAACCACCATAAACAATCTGACTGAAGGTGCCCGTGCTGAGGTTTGCATCTGCCGTAACTTTGTCATGCATCAAAAAGCAGGAGAACTGGTTTCCATCTGATGGGAGAAACTATTTTTGTCTTCTCAAGATAAACCGTCATGGAGACTGGGCAGTTAAACACAATTAAGTAATCATCCTCCTGAAAGACTTTCTTGGAAGGTAAGCCACAGTTCAGTTTAGCCTTTGGCTCTTTTTCTCGGAGACAATAGCTGTTTGGTGTTTTCTGACACCAGGATCGCGTCTGTTGTGTCAGCTTTACATTTCTTGGAGGTGAGGGGGTCTCACCACATTCCATTTTATAACTTTTCATCTGTAAAGGTTTACGTAATTGGATCACAGTCTTTGTTTCCAGTTGGTGCACCAGAACTAGTCCAGTAACATGCCTTGGTCTGTGCAACAGCAGATGAAAGTCAAAGACCCAAGAGCAATTTGGAAGATTCTAGGGTAATCTTCCAGAGCACGTCTGTGTCCTTAGCCATGATTCACCATATAGTGTATCTTTGTAATTACAGTGTATCTGGAAAGTATTCACAGCGCATCACTTTTTCCACATTTTGTTATGTTACAGCCTTATTCCAAAATGGATTAAATTCATTTTTTTCCTCAGAATTCTACACACAACACCCCATAATGACAACGTGAAAAAAGTTTACTTGAGGTTTTTGCAAATTTATTAAAAATAAAAAAATTGAGAAAGCACATGTACATAAGTATTCACAGCCTTTGCCATGAAGCTCGAAATTGAGCTCAGGTGCATCCTGTTTCCCCTGATCATCCTTGAGATGTTTCTGCAGCTTAATTGGAGTCCACCTGTGGTAAATTCAGTTGACTGGACATAATTTGGAAAGGCACACACCTGTCTATATAAGGTCCCACAGTTGACAGTTCATGTCAGAGCACAAACCAAGCATGAAGTCAAAGGAATTGTCTGTAGACCTCCGAGACAGGATTGTCTCGATGCACAAATCTGGGGAAGCTTACAGAAAAATTTCTGCTGCTTTGAAGGTCCCAATGAGCACAGTGGCCTCCATCATCCGTAAGTGGAAGAAGTTCGAAACCACCAGGACTCTTCCTAGAGCTGGCCGGCCATCTAAACTGAGCGATCGGGGGAGAAGGGCCTTAGCCAGGGAGGTGACCAAGAACCCGATGGTCATTCTGTCAGAGCTCCAGAGGTCCTCTGTGGAGAGAGGAGAACTTTCCAGAAGGACAACCATCTCTGCAGCAATCCACCAATCAGGCCTGTATGGTAGAGTGGCCAGATGGAAGCCACTCGTTAGTAAAAGGCACATGGCAGCCCGCCTGGAGTTTGCCAAAAGGCACCTGAATGACTCTCAGACCATGAGAAAGAAAATTCTCTGGTCTGATGAGACAAAGATTGAACTCTTTGGTGTGAATGTCAGGCATCACGTTTGGAGGAAACCAGGCACCGCTCATCACCAGGCCAGTACCATCCCTACAGTGAAGCATGGTGGTGGCAGCATCATGCTGTGGGGATGTTTTTCAGCGGCAGGGACTGAGAGACTAGTTAGGATAAAGGAAAAGATGACTGCAGTAATGTACAGAGACATCCTGGATGAAAACCTGCTCCAGAGCGCTCTTGACCTCAGACTGGGGCGACGGTTCATCTTTCAGCAGGACAACGACCCTAAGCACACAGCCAAGATATCAAAGGAGTGGCTTCAGGACAACTCTGTGAATGTCCTTGAGTGGCCCAGCCAGAGCCCAGACTTGAATCCGATTGAACATCTCTGGAGAGATCTTAAAATGGCTGTGCACCGACGCTTCCCATCCAACCTGATGGAGCTTGAGAGGTGCTGCAAAGAGGAATGGGCGAAACTGGCCAAGGATAGGTGTGCCAAGCTTGTGGCATCATATTCAAAAAGACTTGAGGCTGTAATTGCTGCCAAAGGTGCATCGACAAAGTATTGAGCAAAGGCTGTGAATACTTATGTGCATGGGATTTCTCAGTTTTTTTATTTTTAATAAATTTGCAAAAACTTCAAGTAAACTTTTTTCACATTGTCATTATGGGGTGTTGTGTGTAGAATTCTGAGGAAAAAAATGAATGTAATCCATTTTGGAATAAGGCTGTAACATAACAAAATGTGGAAAAAGTTATGCGCTGTGAAAACTTTCCGGATGCAGTGTATATTATTTCCCAGAGGGGAAATTGTCTTTTTGCGTGACCTTTGGGTGTTCTGAGTGCAGGATCAGCCATTGTCAGGTTAAGAGAGTGTTCTTGGTTTGGCTAAATGTTGTGAGAGAGGTTATACTTTACCAAGTATAGAAATCTGCAGTCATTCAGCACTGTAGTCTTCTGTGGTTGTCCAAGCCTAGTGGTGTTGCTAAGCTCACCAGTGTGTTCCTTCTACAGTATATAAGAATCTACCAAATGGTTGATTTGACCACTCCTGGTCTTTCTGCTATCTCTCTGATGGGTTTGTTTTGTTTTTTCTGTCTAATGACTTGCTTGCATTGACAGCTCTTTGGACCTCATATTGAGATGCGTGCTGTACGCGCCTGCGCAGTATGTCTCATGGTCCCATCACCGTGTATCTGTGTCCATGCCATCCGGTTTACCATTCTTGGTTAGTAATATGGATTACAGACAGTTGATTTCAGTCACCCTAAATTTATTCCGATGTTTCTGATGGTTTTATTCTTGTTTCTCGGCCTCATGATGGTTTCTTTGACTTTTATTGGCATAGCTCTTGTCCTCATGTTGAACAATGGCAATGACAGACTCCAAAGAGTAGAAACAGGCCAAGTATCCCAAACATTATGGTGCCCTGAAACAGAGGGGCCATGTAAAAAAAATGTTGTATGACCGAAATGTCTGCAGATCTCCTTAAATGAAAGTCTGTAATGTGCAATTTAATCACATTGGAGGTGCACATCAAGGACACACACACACACTTTTTTTCCATCTCTTGAGCCTCCACAAAATTTTAAATTCTAACTTGGGGACAAATAAAGTGCAATGTCCAATCTAATCTGATGCCAGTTCTCATCCAGCAGAATATAAAGGAAGAGTAGGAGAAGGAGGAGGAGGGTGGACCCTCAGGCGTAACATCATGGTAGCCCAGTCTCTAATGAGGCTCCACCCACAGAATACAAGGAAAATACATAAAAGTTAGACACAGAATGTAAATACTACATAGCAAGCAAACATTACAGAAATGACAAAAATGTGAAAAATAATAATTCAAAAGTAACAATTAAAATATCCACATAAGCAAAAGAATAAACATAACAGTAGCTCCATCTCAAAAGGAAAGTGGGAAAGTCTCAAAATGTAAGAGGTACAGAAAAATCAACTGTGCAGTTGTAATTAAGTAACCTGCCCATTTAGATAACATAACACGCGGCAACCATCCACCATGACAACCCTTAGCTACTGAAAACAGACCTTCAGGTTTTTAAAGCAATCGTTAAAATCAGAGCCCCTTTTTATAAATCCTAGACAGGCTAGGAGACTTGATGAATTTGTAGCATCCAGATTACCTGTAATGTGCCTCCTCCGACGTGACCTGCTTTCAGTGAAACTGGATACTCAGGCGGCGGCTCGGAGGCAACAGATCAGTCCTGCTAATTAGAGTCAAGATGCAGTAATCCTCAAAAAAGGAAATGAACAAAAGGAATAAGAGACTGGGAAATCCTCTGGGGGGAGGGGGGAGGTTGGTGACAATGACAAATCTGCAGCCAGAAGGTGGCCTGTTAGAGAAAGACAAGCAACTCCAAAGAAGTGGAATGCTAGAGGACCCTGGAGGTCTAGGCGTAAAGCCCATGCCAACCACTAGAGGGCTGCCATTCAAATACACCGAGACCCTTCTATCAGGTCTTTAAGTGAACCAGCTTAAACCAGTTTCAGGGTGATGGGGACATTAAAGCCATTAATTTTATGACAAATTATTATAATCCATTTATTTAATGGAACCACTTACTGTATGGATTAATGACAACAATGGACACAAGGCAGGAACCCACTCTGGATGGGATGTCAGTGTTATTATTATTAATAATAGCAATAATAATAATAATTCACATTTATATAGTGCTTTTCTCACTCCCTAAAGTGCTCTCCTTTCAGTGAGGACCCAGGATGTGAACACATGATCTACTTAATAATGATTTTTATTACTAAACTCATTGACTGGTGACAATTTATCTAAATGTTAAGGTCACAGGAGCCCAGATTCAAACCGCCAATGCCTGGATTAAGACTATCCATCCATCCATTGTCTCCCGCTTATCCGAGGTCGGGTCGCGGGGGCAGCAGCTTGAGCAGAGATGCCCAGACTTCCCTCTCCCCGGCCACTTCTTCTAGCTCTTCCGGGAGAATCCCAAGGCGTTCCCAGGCCAGTCGAGAGACATAGTCCCTCCAGCATGTCCTGGGTCTTCCCCGGGGCCTCCTCCAGGTTGGATGTGCCCGGAACACCTCACCAGGGAGGCGTCCAGGAGGCATCCTGATCAGATGCCCGAGCCACCTCATCTGACTCCTCTCAATGCGGAGGAGCAGCGGCTCTACTCTGAGCCCCTCCCGGATGACTGAGCTTCTCACCCTATCTTTAAGGGAAAGCCCAGACACCCTGCGGAGGAAACTCATTTCAGCCGCTTGTATTCGCGATCTCGTTCTTTCGGTCACTACCCATAGTTCATGACCATAGGTGAGGGTAGGAACATAGATTGACTGGTAAATTGAGAGCTTCGCCTTGCGGCTCAGCTCCTTTTTCACCACGACAGACCGATGCAGCGCCCGCATTACTGCGGATGCCGCACCGATCCGCCTGTCGATCTCACGCTCCATTCTTCCCTCACTCGTGAACAAGATCCCGAGATACTTGAACTCCTCCACTTGAAGCAGGATCTCGCTACCAACCCTGAGAGGGCACTCCACCCTTTTCCGGCTGAGGACCATGGTCTCGGATTTGGAGGTGCTGATTCTCATTCCAGCCGCTTCACACTCGGCTGCGAACCGATCCAGAGAGAGCTGAAGATCACGAGCCTGATGAAGCAAACAGGACAACATCATCTGCAAAAAGCAGTGACCCAATCCTGAGCCCACCAAACCGGACCCCCCTCAACGCCCTGGCTGCGCCTAGAAATTCTGTCCATAAAAAGTTATGAACAGAATCGGTGACAAAGGGCAGCCCTGGCGGAGATTAAGATTAAGACTAGGAATGAGCAAACCCTGCTGAATTTGCTTCGCCTTGAGATCGGAGAAAATGTGGAAATGTTCTGGAATTTTGGCCAACTCTGTGAAATGCTTTGGAGTCGATTGGAAAGTAGAAATTGAACAAGGTTTGTGTGGTGGTGCAGTGGTCTTTTAAGTGTCCATGAGGGCTACGAAAGCATCTGTTAGGTATGCTGGACTGACTATTGTGATCAAAAATGTGACTTGAGCTGTGAGGCAACAATGCTAACCACTGAGCCAACGTGCCTCAAACCACAAAAGGTGCAGGTACAATGATAACCACAAACAAAATGCAACAAATGGCCACAAAGTACCAATACGTTAAAAAAAAAAAGATATATTGTGATGGATGCCCAGAGGCCCTTACCTGGCCGGGATGCCTTCTAAAAGGAAGGACCGGAGGAGCAGATAAGCAAAGGGGCACTGCCTCCCCCAAAACTCTAGAGGGCAGCCCCCCTGTGTTGCATTGGTGCCTCAGATTCCCATAGGGTTCCATGGGAGTTGGGTGTTTGGCACATCCCTGTTGGGTTATAGGGGTACCACCAGGAGGAGCTGCAGAACCCTAGTTTGTTGGGCTTCTGCCACACCTAGGAGTGTTTCCAGACCTTGCTAACGGGCCACTGGGAGTACTCCCAGGTGTGGCATTAAAGGAGCTGCCAGTTGCTGTCACTACCCGATCTGTGCTAGATAGATAGATAGATAGATAGATAGATAGATAGATAGATAGATAGATAGATAGATAGATAGATAGATAGATAGATAGATACTTTATTAATCCCAAGGGGAAATTCACATATTGAATCCTACGTAGCGAGGAGCAGAACAAGCTTAATCCAGCAGTGAAGACTCAATGTACAATGAGTCTATGCAGCATTTTCATAATATTCTCATAATGGTCAGATAACATACACCTCAAATCAGCTTGAGTACTGATCGAGCAGTGACATCAATCACGCGTATATATGTTATAAATTATTCACGCATTCGCGAAATAGGGCAGGCAGCACCATAAATCGCAAGGTGGAGTATGCTTTGTCACACACGCACAACGAGAGGACAGCCAAAGGGTCCAATTTAGGGTGTGAAAACACTGGGGAAAAGGTTAGCAAAGGGTACTAATGCCTTCTCTCTTTCTTCCCACAGAACCACGGAAGACTAAACAACCTTCCTCACTTCTGCTTTCCAGATGACCTCACTTCCGTCCCCCCTTGATGACCTCACCCTACTTCTTGCCACCTTAATATAAAACTCCCGTTCCTCCATTTATTCATGGTCTTTTGTTGTTTTACAGCTGACAAGACCAGTAACAGTCCTTTGCGATTACTCTGCAAAGACAATATACTGTACAGGGCCATTCCACAAATCTTTATTTTGTGCGTTGCCAAATTCTTCTACATTTACCAAATGCTTCTAAAGCTTATACTACACATTGTCACACACATGTGCTTGGAAGACTGCATATATTTGTATGTTCCTGGCAGACTAGACCACTAACTCTTTCTCCTCTTTCCCTACAGACTAGACGATGAACCCTCGCCTAAGGCCACTTCCGGTTCTCAGAAGTCCACCAACAGCATTTCCTCTTCCACCTCCACCTGATGTCATTTCAGGTTCCCAGAATTCCACGATCCCGTTACGTCACTTCTCGTTTACCAGTGTCAAAGACAAATAATAAGGAGCCATTTTGTATTTTGTTCCTGGCTGCAAAATATATAATTTTGATGTACAGATGGGTATAGGTTAGAGTCAAAAACAGAACTGAATTACTAAGGTTAAGGATGGAGGCTTTAAGGGTCAGCAGATGAAGTGACATCATTGGGGCCGGAACTGGAAGTGACGTCATCAGGCCCAGGCAGAATTTGTCGTATGTGGTCTGCAGTGGAAAAAAGATAAAGGATTTGTGCACTTCGCCACCCCCTGGTTTGGCGTGGAATTGTCCTCATTCAGGCCCTTTAGCTGCCTCCCATGCACACGTGTGTGACGCCAGCTATATATGGCAGCCGTCTGTCATTTTCCTTCAGTTCTGTTTTGAGCTCAAAAAGACCTACCTACCAAACCTTCCCCCCAACCCCCCCCCCAAAGTATGTGGGGTGGATCCCCAAACCTTTCATTTTTGTTTTGTGTATTCTTTCACAGTATGCAATGCAAATCGGGCAGATCAGGTTGGGACATCCCCATCCAAAATGGCTGCTACAGCTCAGTGACGTCACATCAAGCATCATGGGGAGCTGGGAAAAAACAAAAAAAGCGAAAAGCAATTTCTCTAAGTTGGCCACACAGTGCATTTTTCAGGGAAAAAATTGGCAAAGTTTGTTGCCAAAAATTGGCAAATTTCAGTGATCAACAGTAACATCCTGGCCAGCAGCCTCCTTTATGAAATGTTGCGATTGGATTTGAGCAGAAAAATATTCACACACCAAAAAAAAAAAAAAATTGGTAAACCTACCTGTATGTACATTTTTTTTTGTTATGCAACTTGCCTTTTAGAAATCGCAGTCACTTTATAAATATACATACGTGAGCACGTGTACAGTAACACTATATAGGTTTAATTTGTTTATTAGAGGAATTCCCTTTAAATGAATGACCTCAGTCCGTAATACCGAATATTGGGAAGGTAAACGTTAACATTACCAGGAGGAACAGCGACGGACTCACCGATTTTCGCTTGATACGCCCTACTGTTCATACCTTGCGCTCGATGGTTGCTTTGTGTAGTTTTATTTATTTATTTTATTGCAGCTTCCAAGCAGAAATAGTTCTGTTTGGCCAAGAGCATACAAATCATTTTTTTTGGACATGACAACAGGAGGATGTTGTGGTCCCATTCTTTATTCATGGCTGTGTTCTTAGGCCAAATTGTGAGTGAGCCCACTGCTGTGGCTGACATGAATGGTCTCAGGATGCTTTACTGTTGGCCTGACACAGGACTGATGGTAGTGCCGCTCACCTTTTCTTTTTTCTGGATGCCCCAAACAATCGGAAAGGGGATTCATTAGAGAGAATGACTTGACCCCAGCAGTCCTCAGCAGTCCAATCCCTGTCCTTTATGCAGAATATCAGTCTGTCCCTAATGTTTTTCTTGGCTTCTTTGCTGCCCTTCTTGACACCCACCAGGCCATCCTCCAAAAGTCTTCACCTCACTCACACCTGCCTGCTGCCATTCCTGAGCCAGCTCTGCACCGGTGGTGTCCCCCGATACCAAGCCATGAATAAAGAATGGGACCAAAACATCCTCTGAGAGCAACTTCTCCCAACCATACAAGAACTGTTTAGTGACCCACAATGCCTTTGCCAGCATGATGGAGCACCGGGTCACAAGACAAAAGTGAGAACTAAGTGGCTCGGGGAACAAAACATCGACATTTTAGGTCCATGGCCAGGAAACTCCCACCAAAAACCCACCAATTCTGACAAACTCCAAGCATTGATTATTTAAGAATGGGCTGCCATCAGTCAGGATTTGGTCCAGAAGTTGATTGACAGTTCCTGGCTGCAAAACTGATAATTTTGATGTACAGATGGGTATAGGTTAGAGTCAAAACAGAACTGAATTGCTAAGGTTAAGGATGGAGGCTTTAAGGGTCAGCAGATGAAGTGACATCATTGGGGCCGGAACTGGAAGTGACGTCATCATGGCCAGGCAGAATTTGTCGTATGTGGTCTGCAGTGGAAAAAAGATAAAGGATTAGTACACTTCGCCACCCCCTGGTTTGGTGTGGAATTATCCTCATTCAGGCCCTTTAGCTGCCTCCCATGCACACGTGTGTGACGCCAGCTATATATGGCAGCCGTCTGTCATTTTCCTTCAGTTCTGTTTTGAGCTCACGTCTGTAAAGACCTACCTACCAAATGTTTCCCCCACCCCCCCAAAGTATGCGGGGTGGATCCCCAAACCTTTCATTTTTGTTTTGTGTATTCTTTCACAGTATGCAATGCAAATCGGGCAGATCGGGGTAGGGACATCCCATCCAAAATGGCTGCTACAGCTCAGTGACATCACGTCAAGCATCATGGGGAGCTGGGAAAAAACAAAAAAAAAACGAAAAGCAGTTTCTCTAAGTTGGCCACACACTGCATTTTTCAGGGAAAAATTTGGCAAAGTTTGTTGCCAAAAAAAGCATGCCAGGGCGAATTGCAGAAGTCTTGAAAAAGAAAGAAGGGCCAACACTGCAAATATTGACTCTTTGCATAAACACAATGTAATTGTCAATAAAAGCCTTTGAAACTTATGAAATGCTTGTAATTCTACTTCAGTATACCATAGAAACATCTGACACAAAGATCTAAAAACACTGAAGCAGCAAACTTTGTTAAAATCAATACTTGGGTTAACATCATTATAGGCCCCCGGGCAAAGCAGTGCAGTGGGGCCCCAACCTACACAACTACTCAGCAAGTCACAACATTCATAGATTAGCATGGGGCCCTGTATTATCATAGTATTTCCCTCTACTTACCCTTTACCTGTTTTCTTCAAGGGTAAGTGTACTCATCAAGTTCGTTATCGGGTTGGTCTACTGTTGCACTTTAAGATTAACACACACATACACAGCTATACCCAGACACACAGAAACTAATCACATCAGCGCCCCATGAATTACACACACACACAGCTGGTTAACCTCTAGCACTTTAAACCACACAAGTGCCTTAGGAATAACACAGCCCGTCGCTCTCTCAGCAGTTCAAGAGACTTACTTATTATCGGCACGAACAACATACGATGTTTTAATGATATCTCAGACCCAAATATTACTTTTGGTCTACAAGAATACATTTAAACATACAAAGGCTCAGCACTCTTGACTATAGGCCATTTATCAGTCAAGAATGCCTTACTTTACGTACTGTTCCCTACTATTGGGTAGAGCTCTCACCCTCAGCCTTAATAAACCTCTCAGCACAGAGTGTATAGCAAATCTCTGGCTGCACCAGGTGCTCAAAGAAATCTACCTTATTACTTCAATCACTCTAGACATGAAGACAAAGTATTGAAAGTTAAAAGCAGCATGGTATTTATTACAGGAATAATAATACCAGTAGAACAAAGAATAATAGAAAATAGGACTGATAGTAAAAAGTCTGGATATACAGTAATCCCTCGCTACTTCGCGGTTCACTTTTCGCAGATTCATGACTTCGCGGATTTTATATGTAAGCATATCTAAATATATAACGCGGATTTTTCGCTGCTTCGCGGGTTTCTGCGGACAATGGGTCTTTTTACTTCTGGTATTTGCTTCCTCAGTTGGTTTGCCCAGTTGATTTCATACAAGAGATGCTATTGGCGGATGGCTGAGAAGCTACCCAATCAGAGCACGCAGTTAAGTTCCTGTGTGCTGCTGATTGGCTCAGCGACGGAGTGCTGCATTAACCAGGAAGTCTCATCTCACTCATTCAGCATTAACGTGCTCTTGCTACTGCATTCAGGGGATCATCACCTTCATCGTCATCATTTTTACTGCGCAGCATATTCATCACCATCATCACGTCATATATAGCTACGTGTACTTCGCTATATAGTAAGTGTAAACTTATCTACCGATTTCATATTGCTTAGCAGTTGTCCCAGTTATTAATAGAGTAAAGGGTGGGTTGTAAACAATACAGGGAGGGTTTAAAAACGTCCAAATACACGTTAAATAATTAAATAAATATGGTGTCCCTACTTCACGGAAATTCAGTTATCACGGTCGGCCTTGGAACCTATCTCCCGCGATAAGTGAGGGATTACTGTATATAGTCTTTAGAAAAAGCTTACGAAAAGTTACAGATATCAAGGATGAATGTTGGAAGCGGCTTGTGATCTCGTACTCATAGTTGTTCATGATGCTTTTCTGACAACCAGATGGAAACAGCTTCACATTGATGTAGCTCCGTTCTATTCTGACGTCTTCATCCCTTCTTCTTCCTCCCTCCTTCCTTACTATATCGCTCCTCAGACAAGGCATATCTTTATATATAATCTTCATTTGGATCTTGATCTTTGTTTGTCCATGAATTCATGTTCCCCTGACACTGCCTTGGTTGTTACTTTTCTTTACAAACACTGTCGATACCACTCTTTGTGTTTAGATCTGGCGTCGACACCGTGCTTTGTGTTTAGATCTGCCGTCGACACCTGCTTCGTTGTCGAGACTGTGGTTTTTTGTGTTTCTATCGACCGTCGTTGGCAGCACTTTGTCCAAATCGAATGTTCACCCACTTCTTGGAGTCGGCAGTCAGAGTATATAAGTCGGACATACTTCTGTGATTTTCCATCAGTCGGCGTTTGGAGTTCAAGAAAGAAGCATTGGTTCTTCCTTACTCTTTGGATTGCCACAAAGCAACCTGCGAGATTGGAGAAAGGTTGAGAAGAGATTGTGAGAGGAAACGACAGCGTCGTGAAAACGAGATGGACTGTGAATGGAGAGAAGCAGAAATGCTCCTCCACCACCACATAATTACTATTCGGACAGTGATTCCGAGTAGGCCGTTCCTATCGAATCAATGTCCAAGGGTTTTGTTTTGTAATTTTGTTTCCCTTATAAAAAATCATAATGCTGTGCGATGAAGGGCCCAGTTCACGACTGGCAGCCGCGTTTAAACAGGGAGCCCTTCACAGACAACTTTAACACGCGCAACGTAGTTGTGCGCACATGGCTAGTTTATTATAAAATTCTACCAAGAGATTTTGCAGGATGTGATTGTTAGATATTCTGATTGGCTGGCTGTCAATATGATGAATGAACTCACTGTCCGTTTTCCCAAACAATAAAACTTTTTTATGTTCTCTGAGGTATCGCTATGTCTTCCTCTCCCAGGCTGTAAAATAATTAGATGTCCATGCTTTCTCAGGTTATGAAGTAATTGATAGCCTGAGCCACCAGCATGTCTTCCTTTCTTTGTTGGAACAGCTGTTTTAAAAGTGAGGTACAACTGGGTAGAAGACATGCTTTGATTTGTCCTGAATGTAATTCATCTGTTGTCTTGTCTTGAACAAAATGTAATGGAAATATAAACCAAAATGAGCAGATTTTGCGCCCCACAACAGGCCCTAATGCTTGTGGAGCCCCCAGGCAACTGCCTAGTGTGCCCATGCGTTAAGATGGCCCTGCCGGGCCATTGTCTAAACTTTCGGCCACAACTGTACTTTTCGCATCGGTTTTTTCTTCAATTTGGACTATAGAACTGTTAGTTAGTATTTGTTGCTGAAAGAAACGTTGACAACATTTAAAATGTATCTGGGTGACATATTGGGACAGCCGATGGACCAAATTGGGTCCTCTCAATTGTCAAATGGCCTGGTACTTTTGTCAAAACCAAGCAGGTTAGGCTACCTGGCAGAGCACCTGGGGGGGGGGGGGGGGGGTATGTGAGGGTGGGCTCTGCGGAGAACTCCAGCTCTACTTTTTCGTTTTTCAGCCAATCCCACATTTGACCCTTTCTAGTGGGTTCCTAGAAAAAAAAAATCTGAAAATGACGTCTTCAGACAGAAAGTGAAGAGCAACAAAGGGCAGAGGAGCAGACGTGCTGAACGCACGCACACAGATGTTGCAGCTCACGTTCTGCCTTGAGCAAGGTGGGTGTGGTGGGGTGGAGTGAAGTGGGGGGGGCCGAGCTGGATGAAGCCGGAATGTTCTCCTCCAACCTGGACACACAGCAAGATCATTCAAAAGGTTTTCCGTCCTACCAGATAAGATCAGCCTGGCAGCCACAACTGACATTAAGAAAACACGAGGCTGCCACTGTTGAAATCGAAATGTCAGAAAACTTAGTGGAATGTGAGGCTGTGCAGCAAAGTTAAAAAAAACAAAACAAAAGAATAAAAATAAAATGTTTAATTGTGTATATTTCACATCATCTGCTAGCCTCTTCAACAAGAAAGAACAGAACTTGGAAGGCCTGGCAAATGAGAGGTGGCCATGCAGTCTTGTCAGCTCATTCAGCCAACATCAAAACTACCAGAATGTCTGTAAACTGAACGATTATATAGCGCCTTTTGCATCCGTCTTTACTGTTGCCTTTCATATTGATGTATCTACAGGCAGTGGATTCAAAGAGTATTCAGAGCCCTTCACTTTCTGCACACCATGTGTTGTAAAGTTAATCTTAAACTAGCTGTGCTGCCCGTTGTAATGGAAACCAGGCTAGGATGGTTGAAGGTTCCTTACCCGGCCGGGAGGCCCGTTTATTGGAAGGACATGGAAAGTCTCATTACATGGACTATTTGCTCCCCCTCAACACAACAGGTGCCAGTCCTCCTGGACCTGAACGCCTGAGGGGCTGGATGGGAGTTGTAGTCCAGGAGTGCAGCCAGAACCCCCAGCTGCTAGTGTCGGAATGCTGGAAGTGCTCCTAGGTCCAGCATAAAAGAAGCCACTCGAGCTCATCCAGGGTGGTCCAAGTCGGGTGGCGGTGGACAACACTGGAGGGAGGGAAAAGAGGAACTCATAGTGTAGTCCGTGTACGGAGGTTCCAACAGATGGCACAACAGAAGCACTGCTTTTTATGAATCCCATATCAAATGGCATATAACAGAGATATAGGGACCATACTGACACACAGACACTTGTCTATTTACAGAGGAGACATAACTTGGACATTTTTGCCCATCAAAGGCTCAGTTACCCAGAATGACAAAGTGAGAAGATGTTTTCAGAAAGGTTGGCCGAAATCTCTCATTCAAAGAAGTGTTCAGACCCTTTGCTTTGCTGCTTTAAATCAGGGATCCCCAACTCCGGTCCTGGAGGGCTGCAGTGGCTGCAGGTTTTCATTCTAACCTTTTCTTAATCAGTGATCTGTTTTTGCTGCTAATAACTACTTTCGAATTCATTTTAATTGTCTTGCACTTGAAGACTTAGACCCCTTAATTGCTTTTTTTTCCTTAGTTAGCTGCCAAACAATAATGAGATACAAAATGAGCCAAAACAGGACCAGCAAACTGTGACCATCATACAATATCTGGAAATCAGGAAAGATGAAGGTCTCAGGACTGTTGATCTGCTCAGGACCCCAAGACATTTGAACAGAGCTCTTAGAAAAGAAAAAAATTAACAATTTCAGAAACGTCAGCTATTGCACAATGAGAGCAGCAACAAGACATGGAATTAAAGAATGAGTTTAATTAACGGCGAGACTCGGCACCTAATGAAGCAACTGGTTGGAATGAAATTGGTTGGAGTTTGAGGCCCTGACTTAGTTGGTCTTCTGTTGGCTCCCTTACTTCATATTTCATTTGGGTGCCAATTAAGGAAAGAAATGAAGCAATTCAGAGGAACAAATCTTAAAAAAACAAGTCAATTAAAATGAATGGAAAAGGAGTTAATTAGCAGTAAAAACAGGTCACCAATTCAGAAAAGGATTAGAATGAAAACCTGCAGCCACACCGGCCCTCCAGGACCGGAGTTTGGGAACCCTCCTTTAAATTGTGTTCAGCTGCATTAGGCTTCATTTAATTCTCTTTGAGATGTTTCTAGAACTTGATTGGAGACCACCCGTGTGAAACTGAACTAATTGGACACCATTTAGAAAGGCCCACGTGTACTTGTGTAGAGAAGGACCAACAAGTGACATTGCTTGTCAGGACACAAAAAAAAAAAAAAGGCCATAAATGTTCAAGGAATGCTTTGTAGACCTCTGCGATCAAATTGTGGTGTGGCATCGATCAGGGCACAAAGGATTAAACCATTTGTAAAGGTCTGAATGTTCCCAGGACCACAATGGCCTCAGTAATTGTGAAATGGAAGAAGTTTGGAACCAATGGGACTTCACCTGGTGTTGCCTGTTCACCCAAACTGAGTAACTTGGCAAGGAAGGAGAAGACCAAGAACCCAATGGTCAATCAACCAGAGCTTCAGACGTCCTCTGCGGAGATGGGAGACCCTGTTAGAAGTTTGACCAACTGAGCAGTACTCCATATTTTGAGGTTTGGCGGAAGGGCGCGGGTTTGGGGATGGTTGGGGGGTGGAGCTTCTCTGCAGCACAGAAGGGGAGACGAGTCAAAACTGAGAGAAGGATAAGTGCAGCCAAATATGGGGAAGTCGTAGAAGAAAACCTCCAAAGCATACACGCGACATCAAACTGTGGTGACAATGGCAATGACATGAAGCTTCATGTGGTGGCTTCAGGACAAGTCTGTGAGTGTCCTCGAGTGGCCCAGACACAAACCCCACAGAACATCTGTGGAGAGACCAGAAGATGCAACTTGAAGCAACTTGATCACACTTACAGTCAGTGGCCACTTTATTAGGTACACCTGCTCAGCTGGTGGTTAACACAAATACCTAATGAGCCAATCACATGGCAGCAACTCAATGCATTTCGGCCTGTAGACATTGTCGAGACAACCTGCTGAAGTTCAAACTGAGCAACAGAATGCAGAAGATAGTTGATTGAAGTGACTTTGAATGCGACGTGGTTGTTGCTGGTGCCAGACAGGCTGGTCTGAGTAGTTCAGAAGCTGCTGATCTACTGGGATTTAAACGCACAACCATACCTAGGGCTTCCAGAGAATGGTCTGAAAAGGGGAAAAATATCCAGTGAGTGGCAGTCATCTGGACAAAAATGCGTTGTTGATGCCTGAAGTCAGATTACAATGGCCAGACTGGTTTGAGGTGATAGAAAGGCAACAGGAACTCAAATGAGCACTTGTTACAACTGAGGAGTGCAGAAGAGCATCTCTGAGCACACAACACGTCAAACCTTAAAGCAAGTGGGCTACAGCAGCAGGAGACCACACCGGGTGACACTCCTGTCAGCTAAGAACAGGCAACTGAGGCCACAATTCACACAGGCTCACCAAAATTGGACAACAGAAGACTGGAAAAACATTGCCTGGTCTGATGAGGCTCGATTTCTGCTGCGACATTCAGCTGTTAGGGTCAGAATTTGGCATCAACAGCATGAAAGCAGGGATCCATCCTGCCTTAATCAACGGTTCAGGTTGCTGGTGGTGGTGTAATGGTGTGGGGAATAGTTTCTTGGAACACTTTGGGCCTCTTAGTACCAATTGAGCATTGTTTAAATGCCACCGCCTACACAAGTATTGTTACTGACCGTGTCCAACCCATTATGACTGCAGTGTATCATCTTCTGATGGCTCCTTCCAGCAGGATAATGAGCCTCGTCACAAAGCTCAGATCATCTCAGACTGGTTACTTGAACATGACAAGGAGTTCACTGGACTCAAATGGCCTCCACAGTCACCAGATCTCAATCCAATAGACCACCTTTGGGTTGTGGTGGAACAGGAGATTCACACCGTGGATGTGCAGCTGACAAACCTGCAGCAACTGTGTGGTGCAATCACGTTAACATAGATCAAAATCACTGAGGAATATTTCCAGCACCTGGGTGAATCTGCGCCACAAAGAATTACAGCAGCTCTGAAAGCAAATGAGGGTCCAACACGGTACTAGCAAGGTGTACCTAATAAAGTGGCCGGTGAGTGTATCTACAGACAGTGAATCCTCATCTGAGGTGCTCATAATGTCAGGTCAAAAATTCAACACAGATACCCACACTGCAGCTGGGGTGCTGTTTATTCCCAGCCTCATTGAGCTCACCTGATCAATGCTGGAAGCTGTAAAGCTTGAATGTCTTGTGGGTTTGTGATAAATGTGTTGCAACATACTCAAAATATTTAAAAGTGTATTTATGTAAATGCGCTCAGCTGTTTTTTTTTTTTTTTTTTTTTAAACTTTACAGACCCCGTCCATTCAGTCTAAAGGAGGTGCGGAGGATCAGCTAGGATGAATGGGATAAACTGCCCAAGTCCAGGTATGCAAAGCTTGTAGAGATTTCCCAACGAAGACTCGACACAGGAATTGATTCCAAAGGGGCTTCCACAAACTACGGAATTAAGGGTTGGAACACTTCTATGGATGAGAGATTTCAGTTCTTGACTTTCAATAAATCTGCAAAACTTTCTTAAAACGTGTTCACTTTGTCATTATGGGTAACGGAGTGTAGATTGATGGGCAAAAATGGTAAATGTATCCATTTCAAATTAAATCTACAACACAATAAAGCGTGCAGAAAGCTGAAGGGGTCTGAAAACTTTCCAAAACCACTCCAGTTCTTAACCTTCGGAACATTTCATTGCCGTAGTCGTTAGTGCAGTGGGATGGCAGCAGGGCCGGATTTTCCTATAGGCTAACTAGGCTTCAGCCTAGGGCCTCAAGATCAAGAGGGGCCTACATTCAAATTGTTAGCAAAATTAAAATTACACTATTCTAAAAACAGTGCACACTAAAACACTGAACTGAAAATAAGGAGAAATTCTACGCATATGACTAATAAACAAACATAAAAATATATTGGTTAAGATCAACGCGCATTACGTATTTTATTATCTCTCATGTAATTTACAAACTTAAAAATGGAAGGTGAAAGGGCCTCATAAGTGGAATAGCCTAGGGCCTCTTTTCATATAAATCCGGCCCAGGATGGCAGTCATTGTTCTCTTTTGAACCCACGCATGCCTTTTAGAATGCTGCGTCTTGTTTAATACACAGCACGTAACCTGCCCACGTCAGATGTTACCATTTAAACAAGCAGTTACCTTCAGCCCCCCTCTTGCCCAACTGTAATTCCATGTCTGCACGCCACCGAATGCGCATGTAGCGTCTTGAAGATCAGTACGCATAATCTGAAGCCACAGGAGACTCGATCCCGTCTCCTAAATAAAAAGTTCTGTTATTTTAGACCTGTAAACATAATGCGACTTCCCACATCTCCGTCTGGGGGGTCTCTCGTTTTTCATTCAATGAGGGGGGCACAAAGGCACCTGTTTGTTTGACTCACCTGTCGTTTTGTCCTCCAAGTAGGGCTGACTGGCGCCCTCTGCCGGCGGCGCCTGCATTCCACGTGTTGCAGGCTTGACTACCCCGATCTCCAAGGGAGACAGTGCTGGGGGCAGTCGATCCCGTTAATTCCAACACCCCACTTCTGTCCCCTCCTGCCGTTTATATCGCAGCACCGGCCACACCGCGGAGCGCCAGGTGTGCCGCAGCAGGTAATTAGTATTAATATTATAATTAGTGCTGGAGAATCGCGTGGGCAGATAATTAGTGTTTCGGTAATTAATGCTCATCGCAGAGAGCCCTCATAGGTGTCTTTTAATCACGGAAACGAACAGATGTTGTCGTAGTTTTTTCTCCCCTTTCATACAATTATTTACATTTCTCGTCGGCGGCGCTGTAATTCCGAGCCGATGTTACCTCGGCTGCGTTTTCAACCGCAAACACCCGCTCGTGTCGCTGCTCTTTCCGCGTAATTAGGTACGCCGCGCGGTTCTTGTGCTCTTCCAGCGCGCGATTCTCCACTTCGCGATGTCCTCGTCTAATTGGCTGGCTGGATGGCCTCCTCCCAAGTGTCACTAAAGCCGCTCAGCTGAGGGATTAATTACCGCCGACGGGGATGACGAGGCAAAGGCTACGCTCGACCGCTGGGGGGCGTGACTTTGATAAACGACGGGGGGAACAGAAGAGGCAAACAGGTCTTTCTGCTATTATGTTGCATAATCCGCCCATCCATTCACTAAATTCGTTTATTCGAGTACAGGACTGTGGAAAACTGCGGGCCATTCCTGTGGGTTTTGGGTGTAAGGCAGCATAGGCTTTGGGGAGATTTCAGTATGAGAGTAATCATTTGATTATATGACATAACTACTTTAATGGTGTATTTTCAGAGACACTTTTGTAAATTCACTTTGCTATATGTAATCCAACGTCCCCCTCAACATTCTCAAATTGTACATTAAGTTTTGTATCCAAACCTTCCACATTTTGTTCTCCCTATTCCTGACCAGGGTTACCAGATGTGCAGTTTTCACACCTAGTTGGGCTGTTTTTGAAAAATTTCATTTGGCGGTGTGAGATTTTTTATTTTTTTTTGCTCAAAAGATATATGTGGCCTTCCAACCCCCCCCAAACCTGTAAATCACATCACCTCCAACTAAAAAAAAAAACTGTACCCCAACTGATGCCAACAACGACCAAACTCCAAGGGATACACCCTCAGGGCACAAACAGCAGTTAAACTCAAAGGTGGTCCCCCCTCATCCCACCGACTGTGATAACGACGCAAAACACTAAGGTGAAAGGACATCATCAATGCCAAAACTCCAAGGGCGGAACGAGTCGACAGTGTCATTCATTTGGCTGGTGCACAGTCACCAACAGTGACCAAACTCCAAGGGAGACCCCCAAAAAACATCCAGTAGCGAAACTCCAAGGTGGATCACGCCCTAGACTTTGATAATGATGCAGAACTGTAAGGTGAAAGGACATCGTCAATACCAAAACTCCTAGAGGGGAATGTGTTGGCAGCTTTATACATCTGGCCGGTCCACAGTCGCCAACAGCGACCAAACTCCAAGGGAGACCCCTATGACACCAACAGTAGCTAAACTCCATGGCGGATCACAGCCTAGACTTTGAATATGACACAAAACTCTAAGGCTAAAGGACGACAATGCGAAAACGCCATGGTGAGGAGATAGTTGGCAGCGTAATTCGTTTTGATCGACATTAGTTGGGTTTTCCTTGTCATTGGCCTGGAAATATTATCAAGACCTGGCAACCCTGCTCCTTGTTGCTCTCTTGTGTCTCCAAGTTTTGTACCTTCAGGTCTGCCATTGATTATTCCACTCATAGCAAAGGGGGAGCTGGGGTGTGGGGGGCATCATTTACCATTTTGCCAACATCTCTTCCAGCAACAACCCAAGCTTTTCCTAGATCAGGGGTGTCCAACACCAGTCCTGGTGGGCCGCAGTGGCTGCAGGTTTCATTCTAACCATCTTCTTCATTAGTGAGCCGTTTTTGCTGCCGATTAACTCGTTTAGCCTTCGTTTTAGTTGACGTGACTCAGACCCCTTAGTTGTTTCTTTTTCCTTGATGAGCAGCCAAACAGTAACGAGACACAAAACAAGACCAGCTAACCTGCAAATAAAGAAAGTTGAAGGTCTTGGTCATGTTGGTCTGCTCAGGTCACCAAAACATCCTGACGGTGGTCTTAGAAAAAACAGAAAATCAACAGTCTGCTGTGGCAGAACGAGAGCAGCGACAAGTGCTGATATTCAGTAACGGCTTTAATTAACAGCAAGAATTGGCTTCTTATTAAGAAACTGGTTGGAGTGAAACTGGTTGGAGTTTGAAGCCCCAATTTAGCTGGTCATCTGTTGGCTTGTTTCACATCTCATTTCTGTTTGGCTGCCATTTAATGAAGAAAGGAATCAATTCAGAGGACTGAATCCTTAAAAACAGGGAAAGGGAAAGGAAAAGGAGTTAATTAGTGGTGAAAACTGGTCACTGATTGGGAAAAGGGTTAGATAGAAAACCTGCAGTCACTGCATCGCGCGCCAGGACCAGAATTGGACACCCCTGTCCTAGATGGCCTCCCATCCAAGTACTGGCCGAGCCCAAACATAATGACCTTAGGTAGTCCATTATCCAGGGTGCTGTGGTAGTATCAACCCTCATTGACCAGAGCTTCTCCCCTAGCGGTCTGGACTGTGTGGTGTTAAGTACACTAGAGAAGTCAAAAAACAAGACCCTCACCCTGCTGCTCTGTTTCTCCAGCTGTGAGTGGGCTCTGTTCAGTAGAAAGATGACAGCATCGTCCACCCTCTACATGGTCCTGCAGAGGGTCAGGGGCTGTTCTGACCAGGGGTTACAAGTGAGCCAATATTAGCTTAAGGTACCACAGGAACAGCTGTTGATCAAACTTAAAGAAGTGGGGAATTCAGGGGGCACTCTGTGGGTGGAAGCAAAAATGGGCTCAAACACAAGAAGCAAAAGGTTACGGAGTAGAGAACTTTGCAGATGTCCCTCCAGGGCCAAAGCTGGAGCTGCTGTTCTTTTTAATATAAATAAAATAATCTGGACAAGAATGTCATCAATAAGATGGTTATGTTTGTACAGTAGATGACACCAGACTAGGATGAAGGGCAGATAATGGAGAATCAGCTAAATTGTTACAGAAGAAACGAGGACAACATACAGGCTTGGACAGATCTGTGGCAGATGAAACTTAATGTAAGTAAAATGTATGTCATGTAGGGAGTAGACATGTTAGAAACCTGAAAGGACCTCTTATGAGAAGGGCCTGGGAGTCCTAGTGGACTCATCACTGTCTACATCCAGACAGTGGACAGAAGCGATCAAGAAAGCTATTAGGGTGTCAGGTTATATATAGCGCCCTGATGTGTGGAGTTCAAGTGTGTGGAGGATATGATGAAGTTATATAACACACTTGTGGAGTGGGCAGTTCTGGTCTCAGGTGCTAGAGAATCCAAAGGAGAGGACTGGGCTGATTTCTGGACTGAGAGGACTGAGCTTATGAGGTAACAGAGGTTAAAAATGGACATGATTGGAGGGTTTAAAATTAGGAAAGGAACCAGCACAGTGGCTCAAGGCTGTTACTTTAAAATAAATCCTTTGTGAAAGATGGCATGGATAGACTGGCATCCTGGCCAAGATGAACCCCATACACTATCTCAGCCAGGTGGCTGGCAAGGTGACAGGCATTCCGACTAGGATGGAACTCTGTGGTCCCCTGATACACTAGGTGACAGCACTCCTGGACTGGTACACCAATGCACACACCCGCAGTTTTGTTCTGGGAACCGTAGTCCCATTGGACAGCCCTGCTGAGTTCCATGGGTGCCACCAGGGGGAGCAGCAGGGAAGGATTGTCCACACTTTGGTGGGCTTCCACCTGACCTGGAAGTGCTTCCTTCAGGCAATGTCCTAGCACCGGAAGTCCTTTTAGGTCCAGGATAAGTGAGGTCAGCCCACCTCACTCGGGGAGTGGGAGGTGGGAGGTATTGGACAAGGCTTGCCTTTGTCATGTTTCAGTCAGCATTTTCCCCCAGGCTGTTGTTCACACTTGTGTTTCTCTTCTGTTTTATTTCATTTTGTATGAGTCATTTGTATTAATGTTTCTTTTGTTTATAATGTACAATTTTCTACGTGGGTGTTGGGAAACGTGCCTGGCCTGGGTTATGACCCATGGGTTTTGTGGGTGGGCGGGTAGCTCCCTAAGGGCAGAGCCACCTGCCAAATCACTGCCAGGAACGGCCCTCCACCCTATTTAAGGGAGGGCCTCTCATAGTTCCTGGGGGTTCATTGCGAATGCTCTAGGGAGTGGAGTGTTACTTGTGTTTCTGTGCGTTTTCTGGATGTTTGTCCCTGTGCTCTGTTTTTGACTATGCCTTTTGCATTCTGCATTGGGGCTCTGTTCACTGTGGATCACCTTGCTATTTCAGTCAATTCCTTGTGCTCTATGGAGCTTTGTGAATAACACAGCTATTTACTCAATAAACCTTATTACAGTGCAACCTCGGTTTGCAAGTAACTTGGTTTACGAGTGTTTTGCAAGACGAGCTAAAATTTTTAATAAATTTTGACTTGATAGACGAGCGAGGTCTTGCAATACGAGTAGTATGTATACGCTTTGTCTGCTGAGCGTCATGTGATCACAACTGAGCTGATGGTTCTTCTCTCTCTCTCTCGCTGCGGGATTGTGGGTAATCGTCTCTTATTCTCCGTCTAAGTCGGCGTGCCTCACTCATATCGTCAACATCCGTACGAGCGTATACTGTTTACTACAGCATTGTGGGTATGTGGGTGTGTGTGTGTGTGTGCATGCGCGCATGTATGTGCTGTGACGTGCGAGTCCCCGTCTTACACCTGAAAGGACCCGTTATGAGAAGGGCCTGGGAGTCCTAGTGGACTCATCACTGTCTACATCCAGACAGTGGACAGAAGCGATCAAGAAAGCTATTAGGGTGTCAGGTTATATATAGCGCCCTGATGTGTGGAGTTCAAGTGTGTGGAGGATATGCTGAAGTTATATAACACATTTGTGGAGTGGGCAGTTCTGGTCTCAGGTGCTAGAGAGTCCAAAGGAGAGGACTGGGCTGATTTCTGGACTGTGAGGACTGAGCTTATGAGGTAACAGAGGTTAAAAATGGACATGATTGGAGGGTTTAAAATTAGGAAAGGAACCAGCACTTTAGCAGCACCAGCTTTATTCAGCTTGAAACAGCAACAGTGCGGTTTATTTATTGTAGCAGGATCTGCCACTCTCCTATACATAGACACAGAAGTCAGACACTGTCGTGGCGAAGTAGTACTGTGCCGTGCACATTTATAATGCTCCTTGTTCCTTCTATCACCCATCGATGGCAGGCGCTTACAGCATGTCTGCGATCTTTTCGGATTCGCTTTTATGGTGAACTGCTACAGCGCTGGGAGACTGCGATTGCTTTGGGACGCTCTTCCGCATGTCGCCCCGTTGGGTGGACACCCACAAGAGTTTAGAAACTCACTCACACCAGCCATGATTCTTTTCAAAGGTAAAGTGCAGGTTAATCTGTTTTAAGTATTTTTACTTTATATTTTGTATTAATCATTTTTATATGAATAGTTTTGGGTTGTGGAATGAATCATCTGAGTTTCCATTATTTCTTATGGGGAAATTCACTTTGAACTGCGAGCACGTTTCTGGAACGAATTATGCTCGCAAACCGAGATTCCACTGTATTATATCAAGATTTGTTTTGGCCCTTTGGACCTCTAGTCAGGGTTTTTGATAGATAGATAGATAGATAGATAGATAGATAGATAGATAGATAGATAGATAGATAGATAGATAGATAGATAGATAGATAGATAGATAGATAGATAGATAGATAGATAGATACTTTATTAATCCCAATGGGAAATTTGATGGTGTTTTCCCCTCACTACAAGGCAACTTTAGAAAGTATGTTTGAACTTGTGGCTTTGTGAGTCACCAGTTTCACGACAGCTTGGAGGAGAGGGGAAGAAAATAACTGGGTGGGTTTGGGATTGCACTTGTGCTTCAGGGGAAGAGCCTGTAGAAAGTTCTTTACATGTTATAAAAATATACTTTATTTGAACCCTGGACTGTGCCTGTGGCTTGTGTCTGGAGTTTGGAGCTCTGAAGTGACCTCTGAAAAGAATTTAGGGTTTTATGTTGACACAACCTAATATTTATAATAATATTTAATATATATAAATGATTTAGAATATAAAGGAATATATTTAGGAATATAAGTAACAAGCTGGTTAAGTTTGCTGATGATACCAAGATAGATGGATTATCAGATAATTTGGAATCCATTATATCATTACAGAAGGACTTGGACAGCAGACAGGCTTGGGCAGATTTGTGAAAGATAAAATTTAATGTCAGTAAATGTAAAATATTACACATATGAAGTAAAAATGTGAGGTTTGAATACACAATGGGAGGTCTGAAAATCAAGAGTCCATCTCATGAGAAGGATTTAGGAGTCGTAGTGGACTCCATGCTATCAACTGCCAGACAGTGTCCAGAAGCCATTAAGAAGGCAAACAGAATGTTAGGTTATATAGCGCCTTGACGTGTGGAGAACAAGTCACAGGAGGTTCTGTTCAAGCTTTATAACACACTGGTGAGGCCTCATCTGGAGTCCTGTGTGCAGTTTTGGTCTCCAGGCTACAAAAAGGACATAGCAGAACTAGAAAACGTTAAGAGAAGAGCGACTAGGATGATTCCAAGGTTGCAGGGGTTGAATTATGAGGAAAGATTAAAAGAGCTGAGCCTTTACAGTTTAAGCAAAAGAAGATTAAGAGGAGACATGATTGAAGTGTTTAAAATTACGAAGGGAATTAGTGCAGCGGATCGAGACTGTGACTTTAGAATGAGTTCATCAAGAACACGGGGACACAGTTGGAAACTTGTTAAGGATAAATTTCGCACAAACATTAGGAAGTTTTTCTTTACACAAAGAATTATAGACACTTGGAATGAACTACCAAGTAGAGTGGTAGACAGTAAGACTTTAGGGACTTTCAAAACTCGACTTGATGTTTTTCTGGAAGAAATAAGGGGATAGGATTGGCAAGCTTTGTTGGGCTGAATGGCTTGTTCTCGACTAGATTGTTCTAATGTTCTAACATCCTCATCTTCTAAGTAATGCACAGAACTGTTAAAAAGACAAATAAAATGTATGTTTATATTGGTAAAATGTTTGAATATACTGTAAAGCAAAGCACATAATGCTCAGATGGTATAATGCACTAGTGAGACCACATCTGGAGTACTGTGTGCAGTTTTGGTCACCACAGTACAAATAAAGACATAGCAGCACTTGAAGCTGTGCAGCCAAGTGCACCATGGGACTTATGGATGTGTCATACTGTGACAGACTCAGAGAATTAAACCTGTTTAGTCCTGAGTAGAGGAAACTGTTTGTGGATCTAATCCAGGTCTTCAAAATTCTCAAAGGTATCGATGAAGTACTGTAGATCCAGTAGAATCCTTTCAGCTTAATGGTGAATCACTCAGTCAAGGACATCAGTGACAATTAAAGGGTGAAGTACATTGAAGACTGAAGCCAGGAAATACTGCTTTATGCAAAGAGTTGTGGGATTCTGGAACAAGCCAAGACATGGAGTAGAAGCTGAAACCTTGACAACATTTAAGAAGAATCTGGATGAGATACTCGGACAGCTGAGCTATTACCTTGAAGGACTGAATGGTCTCCTCTGATTTGTCAAATTTATTATGTCCTAAAAAAAAAACCCAAAATGAGTGTCAGATTACAGGAATCGATAGAGAAAATTGTGCAAAACAAACAGAAAAATGAACCCAATCCTAACAGAGGAAGCCCGATTAATTGCTAGAGTCGAAAGGAACCATACATAGTCAGAAACACACGATAAAAAGTCCAATGTCTTCACACAAATTAGTTTTTATGTTCCCCTAATTAACTCTAATTATAATGTTTGTCTGAAAGCTTAGATGCAGAGTACTGTGTGCCACCATCTTATATAGGTGGTAATTGCTGATTGAGTATGACAGCAGGAGATGAAATTCGACTGCCATACAGGCATAGAATAAAGGACCAGGGGATGAATCACAAAACTAAATGAACAGGCAGCGTCAAAACCAAGCAGACAAAGATGGATCATCAAAATCAAACACCTGAACTAAACTTGAAGTCAGAATACTAGATGAAAAATTTGTAATTCTAAATCAAAACGAGGAATCATTAAAGTCTTTTTAGCATCCAGAATCTTGGAATTTGTGTGTCGTGTGACAGAGACTAAAAATATCACTGCAAGAATGACGTCACCTGTCAGAATCTCTGGGATGCATGAACCTGGCAATGGCTACCACATCATGACTGTTAGGATTTGATTACAAATGTACATTTTTATCGATTTCTTTTGATCCTCTTTATAGGTTTTAGATCATGATGATTTCATATCTTTCTTTGGTTTGTTTTTTTTATGAAATACAATGTTTTTAATATAGTTGGATTATTTCTGTGTTGTTTTATTTATAGAGGGTGCCCCGATTTTGTGGCATGGTTATTTCCACTTTGCTAAGTCATCAACCCAGAAGTGCATGCTCAGTCACATCCTCACCCTGTAGGTATGAAGGTCTCGATGTTCACTTCCTATTCATCTGCGTTCACAGAGAAATAACAAGCTTACGTATCTTCTTCTACTTCCTTATTCAAAAATGTTTTGGTCCATCTGTTTTGGAAATTGTTACAGAGTGTGGAATTCCAGCCCCGGACACAGACAGGCACACACCAATAGTTCCACAAAGCACACATTTATTTATACAAAGTTCTCACAGCACACAGTGCCCCTGCACCAACCACCCTCTTTTCGAGTCCTTCACCGCCTCCACTCCTCTCCGCCGAGCTCTGTCCTCTTCCTCCTGACTGCAACTGCCAACTGGAGGGTGGTGGTCCCTTTTATATCCACCTGGAAGCACTCTGAGTGTCCTCGGCATTCCTTCCGTCAACACCTCCAGGTGTGGTGGAAGCGCTACCATCCAAGGCTCCACAATCATCTGAGTGCCCCCTAGTGGTGGCCACGGGCCCTTACAGGGTTGAGCTTCCATGCTCAAACCCCGTGGCCACCCAAACCAGGCAGGGCGGCTGCCCTCTCGTTGTCCTGGGGAGGAACAGTCCCTCTCCTGGTCCGTCCAGGTATCGCGACTGGGCACAGCCCCCAGTCGACCACCACAAGAGACAGATTTAAGGATATCTCAGTGAAAACTGAACAATCCCAACAATTTTCGTTGAAGTAATGTGTGCCAAATTAAAAAAAAAATGTTCCACTGGCAGAGGAGTTGACTCATACAGACAGAATAACATGGCTTTTTGCATTATCTTACAATGCACTGTAAAATTTGAAATGGAGAGAGGGATCGTTGAAAGGTAGGGGACTATCTAGATACTCTATTTAATGTAAGAAAATATAGGATTGAAACAAGGTTCTGAATGTAATCATGGATGTCTCATGTCCCCCGTAGCCTGTCGTTACCAGTTTTCAAGGAGGGTCTTGTGCCCTTCTGTGTCCTTTGGAAGTGGGTTCTCGTTTGAATGAAACTTCTGATGCCATTGCTTCGTAAATAACTCTGGGGACAAAACAGCTGGGACCCCTGGAGTCTTTCAGCCATACCACCTGCACTTCAGGACAGGTCATCGACCAGAAGCTAAGCGTGATCAGGCTCAGGTAGTACTTGTATAGGAGACCATCTAAGGAGAGCTTGTGTTGCTGCTGAAAGAAGTGTTGATTAAGGCCAGCAGCGGGAGTTTGCACTGTGGTCTGAATGTGGATCCCAGTGCAGTGACAAGGACAGGGACACTGTGCTATTAAAATGGCACCATCCTTCAGATGAGATGTAAAACTGAGGTCTCTGTGGTCATTAAAAATCCCTGGACATGTTTTGAAAAGAGTAGAGTGTATCCCAATATTCTGTCTGAATTGCCCTCCATGTCACCCCCTGTCTCTAATTGTCTCTCTATCTCAACACTTTCCATCTAATAGCTAATGTGTGGGGATCCTACTGGCACAAAAATGGCTGATGGTGCATCGCCCAGGTGGATAGTGCACATTGGTGGTAGTTGAAGTGGCTCCCCTCTTCCTTTGTAAAACACACTTTTGTAAGAAAGGAAGAGCCATTCAAATCTGCATGCAGCGGGTGTGTTAAAAAAGAATTGGTTGGTGGGCAGCAGGCGGTGTGGTGCAGCATGAAAAAGCAGAGTTAAGTGCAGTTTGTAATTCAGTGTTTAACTTGTTATTTGAACTCCGAATGATCATTTAATAAAGGATATTGGAAATTACGCATTTGCTGGTCTTCATTCCCTTTGTGACGGTGCAGAGCAAGCCTTCCTGATATGTCTGTGTATTTAATCGACACGCTGCCGTGAATGGAGCAGCCTGAGTCAGCGTCCTAAGTCGGGGTCCTAAGTCGAGTGAGTATCCTACCCGACACTTTTAGTGTCCTGAAAAGCGCTGTATAAACGCAACATCTTCTTCTTCTTTCTTTGTTTAACTCTTTGAGGGCTGAATATTTTTTCCACAAAACAGTTTCTAAAAAGCAATGGTTTCACACAGAAATCAACATAAAACGTCTGTTGCTGCATGCTGTGACTGCCAGTTTGCCAAGAATATGCATCAGGCTTGCTGCCAGGCTGTCTTTGCATGGCTGAGTCAAAGTCACAGTGCATTGCAATCTGGTTTCTACCTGTTATCATTAAGTGGCAGTCTTCCGTGGCGAACACTGTCAATGCAATGATTAGCGGGGGACCAATCAGCTGAAGCTGGAACCTCACATTCGTTTTCAATCACTCCGAGTCCAGTTCAGAGATAACAGGCAAAATGTCTTCCACGGAGTGTTTTGCTTTACGCATTCACTTAATCTCTCGCCAAATGTCAGTGCCATTTTTGCCGTTGTTTGCGCCTTGCTACTCACACGAGCGCAGGAAATCTCAGTCGGACCAGTGAATCTAACTTTCCTTCTAGCAACGAGCGTCCAACTAAAACAGAGCGGTTGGTTTTGTCAAAGCTTACAGTCGATTACCATCGTCAACTCCTCCTTTTGACAAAAGTCGACATCAGCCCTGAAAGAGTTAAAGGCTCCTCATCTAGGCTGTGGGTGGGAGAGAGAAGAAGGCAGTGAAAAATGCGGCTTCTTAAACATTCAGGTCAGTGGCCTTACCTTTCAGAGCCTTGGAGATGCTCTTCATACGCATGTGTGTGAGAGCACCCAACAGGCCATTACGACATAAATAATAATTGTATGCTTAGTGCGTTTTCAATAATAGTTCAGCATTCAGTGAAGAAAAGGAAACCAAACATGCACTCACCGCCGAGCAGTTCTTAGAACCACCGTAGTAATACTTCAACTCTTCATGCCATGGATTCCGAAAGACATTGGAAACAATCCTTTGAGACCCTGGTCCATGTTGACAAATTTCTGCAGATTTGTCAGCTGCACATTCAAACTGTGACTCTCCTGTTCTGCCACATCCCAAAGGTGTCTGGGAAGGCCACTGAACTTCTTGACGTCTTCATGAAAACATTTTAAGACGACTTTTGCTTTGTGACATGGTGCATTATCATGCTGGAAGTAGCCATTAGAAGATGGGTAAACCGTGGCCATGAAGCAATGAGACTCAAATAGGCTGTGGATGTGATGGTATTAACAGACCCAAAGTATGCCAGGAAAACATTCCACACATCATCACACCACCACTACCAGCCTGGACTGTTGACACAGGGCAGGTTGGGTGCATCGATTCATGCTATTGGCACCGGATTCTGACCTCACCATGGGTGTGTCTCAATAGAAATCGAGATTCATCAGACCAAAGTACATTTTTTCCAGTCTTCAGCTGTCCAGTTTTGGTGAGTCTATGCCCTCCGCAGCCTCAGCTTTCTGTTTTTTGGCTGACAAGAGTGGAACCCAATGTGGCCTTCTGCTGTTGTAGCCCACCCACCTCAAGAACTGACATGTTGCATTCTGAGATGCTTTTCTGCTTGTCACAGTTGTCCAGAGTGGTAATCTGAGTTACTGTAGCCTTTGTGTCAGCTCAAACCAGTCTAGCCATTCACCTCTGACACCTCTCGTCAACAGGGCGTTTCTGCCTACAGAATTGTCGCTCACTGGGTGTTGTTGTTTTTGCACCATTCTGAGTAAACTCTTGAGACTGTTGTATGTGGAAATCTCAGGAGATCAGCCATTACAGAAACACTCCAAGCAACCTCTTTGGCACTGACAGTCATGCTGTGGTCGAAATCACCGAGAGTACATGAACTGAATTTATGCATTGCACTGTTGCCACATGATTGGCAGATTTGATAATCACGTGGATAAGTAGGTATGTCTAATAATTTGCCCAGTGAGTGTATGTTCATGTGATAATATTAATACTATTAGTACTACTATTATTAAATACTGATTGAACCTCATTGCCCCCTGGACTAGTCTCTGGCTTCCTTGTAATACCTTCAGAAAACATTTGGACCAATAAATGTAATTTACGGCTTTAAATCAACGTGTTACTGGTTGGAGATCTGCTATCATAAAATAGGTTTTAAATGATGTTGGAAAAATTACCAGAGCAGGCTTATTTTAATTCTACCACTAGGTGGCAGACAAAAACTGTAAAAAGCTCAACCCAGAAAAGATAAACCTAAAATACTCCCACGGCTATTCCACAGGAAAGCCACAAGATGGCAGCATCGACCCGCTGTACGCACTTGGGACAAGTCAGGCTTCGAATAAAGTGAAGTTCTGCAGCTTCCATCCACGTTTAAGTATTTTAAACATATCCACCAATTCCATCCATTTACAAAACCAATCTCATTCATATTTAAGATCAGAGTTATTTATTCAACTTGTATTCTTATGTTCTTACAAAAGCACAAAATGTTAATTTTCCCATAATTAAAAAATTATTAGTATAGCTGCAATGTGATAACAATGGCAGGTCTATTAAAACCGCTGTCATATTTAGGGGTTTGTCGCATATCCCAGCATGCAATGACTGCTTGAAGTCTGCCATTCATAGACGTCAGCAGGTGCTGAGTATCTTCTCTGGTGATGCTCTGCCAAGCCTCTCATGCAGTCATCTTCAGCTTCTGCTTGTTTCGGGGGGCTTGTCCCCTTACGTTTTCTCTTCAACATATGGAAGGTCTGCTCAGTGGGACTGAAATCACATGACTGGCATAGCCATTTAAGAAGAATTTTCCATTTTTGTAGTTTTGATAAACTCCTGTGTTGCCTCAGCTGTATGTTTGGCTCATTATCTTGTTGGAGGGTGAACTGCCGCCCAGTGAGTTTGTTGTCATTTAGTGAACTTGAGCAGATCAGATGTTACTACACACCTCAGAATGTATTGTGCAGATGCCATTCAGCAGTTCCATCATCAATGTAGAGAAGTGTGCCAGGACCTGTGGCAGCCATAACACTCCCAGCACTGCCATGTTTAACAGATGAGGTGGTCTGCTTTGGATCTCATGCATTTCCTTGTCATCTTCACACTTTGCTCTCGCCATCACTCTAATGAGGTTCATCTTTATCTCGTTTGTCCACAAGACCTTTTCCCAGAATTCTGCAGGCTCTCTGAAGTCTTTTTTCACAAACTGTAATCTGGCCATCCTGTTTTTGTGGTGTTCATCTTCCAGTGTGTCCTCTGTGTTTCTGTTCATGAAGTCTTCTGCTGATAATCATCTCTGACACGTCCACATTGGCCCCCTGAAGACTGTGTATGATCTGTCAAAGAGGTGCTTGGGGGCTTTTTCTTGACCACAGTGAGGATTCTTCTGTCCCTTAGCAGTGGTGGTCTTCCTTGGTCTACCAGTCCCTTTGTGATTCCTGAGTTCACCGGTGTGCTCT
This sequence comes from Erpetoichthys calabaricus, assembly GCF_900747795.2. Taxonomy (NCBI): domain Eukaryota; kingdom Metazoa; phylum Chordata; class Cladistia; order Polypteriformes; family Polypteridae; genus Erpetoichthys; species Erpetoichthys calabaricus. The sequence goes on along the minus strand of NC_041408.2, from coordinate 14,526,098 downwards.
TTCTTCTTCATGATATTCCAGACAGTTGATTTTAGTCATCCTAAGGTTTCACCAATGTCTCTAATGGTTTTAATCTGGTTTTTCAGCCTCAAAATGGCTTCTTGGACTTTCATTGGCACAGCTCTTATCTTCATGTTGATCAATGGCAGCTACAGACTACAAAGGGTAGAAAGTAGGCTCAGGTCTTTTATGAAGCCGTGAAACCCACCTGAGGAATCACAAACATCTGAAGTGCCAATTGTCACAAACATTATGGTGCCCTGAAATGGGGGGACCGGGTAGAAGAAGTGTTGTGTGACTGAAATATGTGCAAAGTGAAAGTCTGCAATGTGCACTTTAATCACAAGGTCTGAATTGTTTGATTTGTCATTTTAAACTGTGGAGCAGAGGCGGAAATCAAGAAAAATATGTCTTAACCTTAAGGAGGGTTCTGTACATTTTCACTCCTGGTGAGAGGCCGCAGTGGTTTGCTGCTAGGGTTGAACATGCAGTTCTTGTGCCACCACATTGTAGGGTGGACTCATGGAAGACAGAGTTGAGTTTCTGGAATTTTTTAGCCAATTTCTTTCTTTCTTCCGTCTTCTTCTGTTTGTCTGACCTGGAGGAAGGGACAGCTACGTTTCATCTTTTGTTGTTACAAGTCAGGGCTGCTGGTCTTTAGATTGTAATGCTCGGTTTATGTGGTTGCTTCTTAAGTTCTCGCAAATTCCCAGCAGCTGACTGAAAGATGAGACTGGATCTCAACAAGCAAGTAAAATTCCCAGAGGTGATGACCATCTCAGTGCTCAGGCTACATGTAGTCCTGTGGTGAAGGGCAACACAACGCCTTGGTGCTAATTGAGCTGGCTGTGCCACGGGGGGAGAGGATGGAGGAAGCAAATAAAAGAAAGCATGGAAAGTGAAGCATGCTTCTAATGGTTTACAGTATCTCTCAATGAAATGCAGTTTCACTGTACAACTGAACTGCCGTGATATTTCTGGAGTATTCAGGAAGGTGAAGTTTCATTGTGGTGCGGCAGTAGCTGCGTGGCTAAAAGGAAAAAAATCAAGTGCAAGGGCAAGTAAGATGTTAGCCCCCCCGACACAAGCACGGTTCACAGCGGGGAAACTGTCAAAGTTCAAGTCAGGGAAACATGGAAGTCACTAAGCCTTGTACTGTGGTTGGGGCGCGTAGCTCGTGTGGGTCAGGCGCTGACATTCTACCCTCTCATGTACACGCAGCAGAAAAAATAGAAGAAAAGATGGCAAAGAAACATCTACTGTCTTGATTGTGACAACAGGTTACACGTTGGTGACTGTCTGAAAACATCGAACAAAGGCCATGTTAAATATGCAGATAGATAGATAGATAGATAGATAGATAGATAGATAGATAGATAGATAGATAGATAGATAGATAGATAGATAGATAGATAGATAGATAGATAGATAGATAGATATGAAAGGCACTATATGATAGATAGATAGATAGATAGATAGATAGATAGATAGATAGATAGATAGATAGATAGATAGATAGATAGATAGATAGATAGATAGAATTGTAAGGCACTATATGATAGATAGATAGATAGATAGATAGATAGATAGATAGATAGATAGATAGATAGATAGATATGAAAGGCACTATAAAATAGATAGATAGATAGATAGATAGATAGATAGATAGATAGATAGATAGATAGATAGATAGATAGATAGATAGATAGATAGATAGATAGATAGATAGATAGATAGATAGATAGATATGAAAGGCACTATATAATAGATAGATAGATAGATCTGCGGTGGGTTGGCACCCTGCCCGGGATTGGTTCCTGCCTTGTGTCCTGTGTTGGCTGGGATTGGCTCCAGCAGACCCCCGTGACCCTGTGTTTGGATTCAGTGGGTTGGAAAATGGATAGATAGATAGATAGATAGATAGATAGATAGATAGATAGATAGATAGACAGTGATAGATCCAGGGTACCAGTTAGCCCCAAACACAAAGACACAAGCACAGTCCCAGGTTCAAGTTATAGATGATTTATTATCTACAATACCTCCAAAGGTTGACAAACGCATAAGCCCAAATCACAGGTTCTCTCTCTCCCACAATTACTCTCTTCCTTCACCATCATACTACCCTCCTCCAGTCGAGTGTTGCCTTCCTTCTCCCCAGCTCCAACTCACCTCGATAAAGGAGTGCGTCCCCTTTTATCGAAGACCAGGGAGTACTTCCAGTGCCAGGGCTACTGCCTGATGGAAGTACTTCTGGGTCATACCTAAGTCCCATAAATTGGAGAGCTCATCTCCCTGCAATGCCCCCTTGAAGCACCCATGGACTCTGACAGGGCAGTGCTGCCTGACTACAACTCCCAGCATTCCCTGCTGGTTTCCGAATGCGCGCCGATATGGAGGGCTTCTGCCATCTAACGCCTGGGGGAATTAAACCTCCCCCTGAAATAGTCCTTTCCTTGTCTTCCTCTTTTATTGTGGCCAGGGAAGGTGTTGAACATGACCATTTATTTGGGGTTTCCTGTCCGGGTAAGGAGCCATCAGTTCTGGTTGGAATGTCCATCCATCCATTAGGGACAGCCTAGTCCAAGTGCAACCTCCTTCCTTCTCTTGGCCTTTATGTTCACTCGGGTCCTCCTATCTGGGTAGGCGGATCTTCCTGCCTGTCCATCCCGTGTGCCACCTACAGTATATATACTGCATGCATTGGGTGTATTTATGGAAGCTGCTCAGCTCTTTGGTCAACTTCTGTTGTTTTTAAATGTGCTCTATAAATAAAATTTGACTTGACTTGACCACTCGAGTGTCACCTTTGCTTGTGTTTTCTGTTTCCTTGTCACATCCTGCCTGTCCAGAGTCTCAGAATTGAAAGATGTTAGGTGTGTGTTCTTCATCTCTGATATGCAGCTCACTGCACCACCACAAGCCATGCATGTCACCCTGCCGGTCCCTCTCGTTTCTGGTAGTTCTGTGCCAGGTGGCAGATTCTGGCTCCTGTACATCATGGGGACATTCTCCCATCTAGGCTGGTCAGCAATTTGCTTAGCATCCATTATACATTTTGGTGTTCTTGGCCCCAGAATTCAAATCCAGCTGCTTTTATTTGCTGTTATTTTATTTATTTATTTATTTTTAGAGCCAGCAGGGCAACTCTGTAAATGGCAGGAGAGTCTTCATGTAATCAAATTAGCAGACAAAGGGCTTCTTTTTTTTTGATGTGTACTGATCTCCATGAAAACCATGAAGAGCAGAGTTGCCAGCTTTAGCATTTAATATTAACCTGTTCCTTTTCTGTTCTGCATTGCCATATCGGGACGACAGCTTTTCCATCTGGTTTTGCTCCTTCTGTGTGCCCCTTTTAAGAGTCTGCCCACAGTGTACACTTCTGGGCAGTGCCCCCCCAAACTCAAGGCTAACACCATCTCCTTGGTAACAGAACGAGTGGAGAGAAGGATGTGAGTTATTAATGAGCAGTACAATATTGTGGTGCATCTGAGGAAAAACAAGGAGGCAATTTCATCCATAAAAAGTCGTGGTGACATGGACCCTTCAAAATGCTTCCATGCCTTGCTGTTTCATAGTCACAAATCCTGGCCTCCTTACCCTTGCAGTATTTTCTCATTTCCATGCTTGTCAGGCTCATAATCATCACTTGGCTAATTCCATTGACTTTGTAAAAATACTTCATGGTTATGACTTTGTATGGCAGGCACAGTCTATAGTGAGATGCTGCTGGACATTCATATGCCTAATGTGAGCTCTGGTTCAGAACCGAATTCTAGGTGACTTCTCTAACATAAACATTAGCTTTCCTAACTGACACCTTTTCTGCCCCTTGTGACCAGTAGGGGGCATTGCAGAATCCCAAACACAACCACACCTGCACAACTCAAACAAATGATCTATTGTGTTCAGATAACCCTCACAGGCTCCTTCGAAGTACAATTACGGAAAGTCTTCTTCCTTCTCTTGGTCTCTTCCTCTCTTCCACTCCTCCTCAGTGAGCCTCGTCCTCATCCACCTGACTCTGACTCAAGTGAGTGACGAGGAGTGGCTTCCTTTATACCGGATCCAGGAAAACTTCTGGTGCTGCCACATTGCATCCAGGAAGCTCTTCCGGATCAGAAACTTCCTCCCCACAGCTCCCTCTGGTGGCTCCCACAAGAACCAGCAGGGCTGATTATTGGAACTCCAATTCCCATGTAGACCTGCCGGATTGAATATGGGTGCTGCTGCCACCTGTCGAACTGAGGGAGCAAATGGCTCCAGGAGGAGGTCTCCTTCCATCCTTCTATTATAAAGGCGTCCCACCCAGGTAAGGAAACATCCATCCTGGTCGGGGTGCCAGATAACCCCTGTCTTCTATGGCACCCTCTTTTGCTGATGTTGTTGTATCTCAGCCAGGCCTCCTCCTCCTCTGGTTGAAGCTCAAAGTCTTGTTTCATGTCCTTTTTGTTCCTTGTTGAGCCGTTCATTCATATTAATGTTACTTTAGTTAATTACCTGCTATATTTTCTTTGCCTGTGTTGTGTTCTATGGGTTTCATGGGTGGTCCCTCAGGAGGTGGGGCCACTTGCCAATTACCCTCCAGTCTAAATCCCCCTACAATCTCTCTGTACACCTTATAAATCCAGAGGGCCTTCCACAGTTCCTGGCGGTTCATTGTGAATGCGCTCTGGAGTTGGTGAGTTCTGGTGCCTTGTGTGAATCTTCTGCCTTTGGACCATTTTGCTCCATTTTTTCACATTGACCCTAAATATCTGTAATAGGATTTATTTCTTTTGGATTTGACTTTTTTTTTTTTGCTCCACAGAGTTTTCTTTTGATCCTCTGGGCAGTTTGTGGAAACTTTTTATTTTTATAAAAATTCTACTCGGGCCATTTTTGTTGTCTAGCCGGGGTTTTTGATTCAATTTCTCTCTCTAGTGGGCATTATTGGTAGCATTTTTGGGACTTATGTGCTTTGCGACTCCTAGTTCATGACAGATGACTAGTGAGACATATAAGTTCACACACCTTTCATGTCAGAGACGATCAATCAGACAGTGGGATGCTGGTGTTTGGTGCATCTTGATTAGCATCATACCTGCTGTGATACAGAATCAAATGGTGAAATAGGTGTGAGGCCTCCAAAATGACCATGAAAGCTAATCTTGCCAGCCCAGAAGAGGCCCAGCCTGTCTAGATTGATCTCTTTGGATCTTCACAGTGTAACAGTGAAATAAATATTTTAGTTTATAAAGATAGATAGATAGATAGATAGATAGATAGATAGATAGATAGATAGATAGATAGATAGATAGATAGATAGATAGATAGATAGATAGATAGATAGATAGATAGATAGATAGATAGATAGATAGATAGATAGATAGATAGATAGATAGATAGATAGATAGATAGATAGATAGATAGATAGATAGATAGAGTAGGCCTGCACTGGTGGGATCTTCCTGAAGTCCTGAACTCTTATACCTGTTATGGGTGTGTTGAGTCTGATAAAAGACCAATCTCCCCTGGTGCAGACTTTGTGATGATGACATTGAGTTGTGAAGCACCAGAAAAACAAGGAAGTGGAGAGGAAGTTGGAAGAATGGAGAAGGGCTTTGGGAGATGAAGGACTATAGATGACAGAATTTCTGAGGTTTAATGATGATGAGGATTCAAAGTTAGCCTGCAGGTAGAGCCATTGAAAAGAGTAGATAAGTTTAAATATCTAGGGATCAGTGGTAGCACAAGGTGGAAAATTAGATGCAGAAATAACCCACAGAGTGCAGTGTGGATGGCACAATTAAAAGAAGGTATCAGGAGCGTTATGTGATTGAAGAATTAAGACAAAGGTTAAAGGTCAAGTTTTTAAGAGGGTGGCAAGGCCAGCAATGATGTATGGAGCTGAGACATGGACAGTAAAGAGAGTGCAGAACAAGAAGTTAGATGTGCAGAAATGAGAAGGTTGAGATGGATGTGTGGAAAAAAGGACAGAATAAGAAATGAGACAACGAGAGGTACAACAAAAGTGGGAGAGACATCTGAGAAAGTACAAGAAGGCAGGTTGAAGTGGTATGGACGTGTGATGAGGAGAGACATTGAAGATTTGGGCAAAAGAGTGATGAGAATGGAAGAACAGGAGTAGATAAAGTGAGGGAGACTAAAGCAGAGAAGGATAAATAAAGTAAAACAAGATCTGAAGGAAAATGAGGAGGAGGTGCAGGACCGAGCTGTATGTAGAAGGCTGATCAAGCACATTGACACCAAATAGAAGTAGATAAGGATGAAGAGGAAGAAGATAGATAGATAGATAGATAGATAGATAGATAGATAGATAGATAGATAGATAGATAGATAGATAGATAGATAGATAGATAGATAGATAGATAGATAGATAGATAGATAGATAGATAGATAGATAGATAGATTTGAAAGGCATTATATAATAGATAGATAAATAGATAGATAGATAGATAGATAGACAGACAGACAGACAGACAGACAGACAGACAGACAGACAGACAGACAGACAGATAGATAGATAGATAGATAGATAGATAGATAGATAGAAAAGGCACTATATAATAGATAGATAGATAGATAGATAGATAGATAGATAGATAGATAGATAGATAGATAGATAGATAGAAAAGGCACTATATATAATAGATAGATAGATAGATAGATAGATAGATAGATAGATAGATAGATAGATAGATAGATAGATAGATAGATAGATAGATAGATAGATAGATAGATACTTTATAGTCAGAACATGTACCAGAATGACTAAAAAGTCCCAGTAAGGCAGTGTGTAGACGTATTACAATTGCCATAATGGAGCCCCATTGCGTTTCTTGACACACTTCTGATGAATAATTCGTTGGCTGAAAGTCCTCTGTGTTGATGTATCAGAGCCAGGCTGTTACCCTATCAGTTCTTGTCTGTTTATGCCTTTATCTTTTACAGGAGTGTATGGCCCACCATTAATTGTGCTCATAATTAAGTTGGCTGTAGTGTTTTACTCGGAGAGGACTCCTACTGGCCATCAAGAGCTCAGTTTTCTTTCACCAGCCCATAACTGTGTATCCTTTGATTTGATTGGTCTGCGAAGGTATTATTATTATTATTTATTTATTTTTTTTTGCATGTGTGTTCAATCCAACAAGCTCATATCATTTAGCCATGCAGGTGCATTTTGGATTTCCTCCCTCTAAGTCCATTGTCTTTTGTGTGATCACCATAGTAAGGCTCTTTAGAGCTAAACTGCCATTTGTTTAAACTTAATTTGAGAAACTAGATGTGAGTCCTCTGAAACAAGTGCGAAAAGCAAAACAGTCTGAACCATACCAGGCACTGGCCAGACGTCGAGGGCATGACAGAATCTGCACCTCTAAGCTGATGTGAGATACAAAAGTAAATGACTGAGTCCTTAATGGACCCCCACCACCCTCCGCCCCACCACCACCTCCCCACCCCGAAACACTTTTGCAACATTTATAAAAATCCAGATGCCACATTTAGTCAGAGAGCCGAGCATAAAGAAAGTTCAGTGAGGGAGCTCGACTGCTTGATGCACAAAGAGCTGGCACACAAAGCTGTCCTTTCTGAGTTTTTAAAAAAAAAAAAAGAAGAGAAAAAAAATAATCCTCTGGGGTCCGCCAGAGCTGGTGGTCTTCAAGGCACATGTGTGCAAGCAGTTGCACTGAGGATATGAAAGGAGCCTGCCAGCTCATAAAATTTCTGTTTGACCAGATGTTGCTGCTGCCGAGTTCTATTGCTCTCAGAAACAAAGCAGCTGTTCCATCAGTCAGGGTCTGAGTGCGGGAGGACGGGCTGATCCCTGACCTGTCCCCACTGTGGCCCACAAAGACCCAGCCGAATGGCAGAGACGATCTGCCGACAGCTGTGTCCTGAGCCGGAGGGGGGTGGGGTCGGCCAGGGAGCACTGCGTCTGCGGCCGAGCTCTTTGAGCTCAATCTGCAGCTGTTGCACTATATATTGTGGCATAAATAGCACTTTTCAGCCTCGAAACCCACTCGGTGAGGTACGGACAATGTGCTTCTTCCATAAGTGCAGTTCCTACAAAAAGTCTTCACCTCCTTGGACATTTTCAGTATTTTATTGTTGCACAAGATTGGATCACAGTGGATTTAATTTGGATTTTTGACACTGATCATGAGAATTAAAATGTCAAAGCCATAACAGATCTCTACAAAGTGCTGCAAATTAATTGCAAATATAAAACACAAAAGAGTAGATCGTATAAGTATTCACCCCCTTTAATACGACAACCCCTAAATCTTTAGTGGTGCAGCCCATTGGGTTTAGAAGTCACAGAATTAGTTCAATGGAGATCACCTGTTTGGAGTTTCACTTGATTGTAGTATGCAGTCATGTGAAAAATAAGTACACCCCGTGAAATGTTTGTCTTTTTAACATATGTGTCCATAACGGGACTGGATCTTTGTTACACCAGTATATGTACACTACCAGTCAAAAGGTTTAGAACACCTCAGTTTTCCAGTTTTTCTTCAAATTGAATCATTTCAAATGCAATGAATGAGCTGATAGAGGGTTTTTAAGTAATCAACGGAAATTGGGACACCTGTGCAAATTGCTTGCTTCAACTTGCAAGGCTTACTTCATTTTAATTGCTGCAGAATATCTGTAGGTTGTAACCTATTAGTTGTTCCCTGAAATAAACCCATTTGTAAAATTCTGAAATTTTGGGGGTTTTTTTTCAGTTTTTGCTAACCTAAACTTAAAATTTAAACCTCTGGCAGTTTACTGCTTATCTTTTCACCATTTGAGATCATCCATTGTATTTTCTCTGATTAAATTTAGAGAAAAACTGGAAAAACCAAGGTATTGTAGAATGTTTGACTGGTAGTGTAGGTGATTTAGGTGATACAATATAAGAAACAAGTGGAGGAGTTTAAGAACTTTGGGGTCTTGTTCACGAGTGAGGGGAACGGGGATGGTGAGATCGTCAGATGGGTAGTGGTGGTGAGCACAGTTATGTGGTCTCTATTACAATCCGTAGTGGTGAACAAGTAGAGGCTCTCAATTTACCAGTCGATCTACATCCCTTCCCTTACCTATGGTCATGAGCGTTTGGCCAAAATGAGCTTTCTCCACAGGGTGGCCGGACTCTCCCTTAGAGATAAGGTGAAATATCTAGCAGAGGCTTGGAGTAGAGCCGTTGATCCTCTGCATTGAGAGGAACCAATAGAGGTGGTTCGGGCATCTGATACGATTCCTTCCTGTGGAAGTTTATTGGGCACGACCAGCTGGAAGGAGATCCTTGGGAATACCCAGAAGTCTCTGGGAGGATTACATCTCCCAGATGGCCTAGAAACACCTTGGGATCCCACAACATGAGTTGACAAGTGTGGCTAGGGAACAAGACCCCAGGCACTACTCAGTTAACAACTGATACTGCCAATAAAGTCCAACACACTCCAGTACAGCAGGTGAAGATGATGACGTGTGGAATGAAAACCCCTGCAAACAGCCCTCTGAAGGAACTGTAAAGTTTTGTCCTACCAGGTTCCAGTTATAACATAAGGATTTAGCAGCATCTGGAGCATTGAAATATTATGAAGTTATGTTGATTTCTTAAGATGAGGGATCTCGAAACATTCATTGATTTCTTTGTTTTAAGCAGGCTTTAGGAAGACTTTAAGGCCCGGCTGTTCCAAGTACTGAAGTTAGAAGTATCATAACTAAAACTAGGAAGTATAACCTGTCACACACATGTGCTTCGCAGGCAGTCGATGGGCTTGACTGAATATGTTGTTACACCAGACCCAGGGTTTTTTCAAGTATATGTGGTGGATCCCCAAACCTTTTTCTGGCTCTGTGTTTTCTTGTTATAGACCATAAAACCTCATATTTGAAGACATCTCACTAGCTTGCAAAGACGTTTATAGACCATTTCAAATCCTCCTTTTCACATATTAAGTCAGAACTGGTTTTACTATCAGCTTATCTTACAGAACCTATTAGTGTCTTCGCTCCAGGCTGCACAAGAAGGGGGGCTCCTGAAAATGACACTTGTGTGGGAGGCTGAGTTTTTAGCTATAGGGCACCCAGACTCTGAAGTGGGGTATGTAAAGGTAGTAGAGAAGATCCAGCTGCATAAAACATTAATAGACCTGAAAAATGGATTCTTTTAAAAAAATGCAGGAATTGTTTTAAATATCTGCTTCCAACTGTCTACCATTTTTCTTTCTGTTCTCAGTGCCCCGTGTTGACAGTTGTCCTTGGATTAAGGTGTCAGAATGGACAGGAGACATTAGCGTCACCTCCAGTAAACCCTTTCAACACTCAGCTGCATGGTGGCACACCGAAGAATTTTTTGGGAGGGGCTGGGTGGCCAGCTGGCTGGGGTCAAATACAGCTGAGCTGAACTAATGAATGGGGGGGCCGCCCCAGCTTGTGTCTTGTATTGTTACTCTTCTGCTCAGGGTTGCATCTATGTGTACTGGAATTGCATTTTGTTTACACAGTGTTGTATATTGTATTCTTTACAATATACGCAGACTTTACAATTTCCTTGAATTATAATTATTTGGAGCCTTAAGAAAATAAATGGTGTTTATTGTAAAACAAGAAAGAGACACGGAAAAAGATTTGGGGCACACCTGTGACCCCGTATAATAAAAAAATAGAATAATGGAAATGGAAGTGACCTCAGAGGTGGAACGGCTGTCAATCTTCTGCAGAGGGAAGAGGAGAGAAAGCACTAGCACACAGTGCCAGCCCCTGGTGAGGAGGGTAATTACCATCACCAGAGCCCTTTAGCTGCCTTCAAGCACATTTGGACTGCCAGGGTGATTTAAGGTTCTTTACCTGGCTGGGAGGTCAAGCTAGTGGAGGAAAAGCAGGCCATTCTCTGCCTCAGCCAAAAGGTTGGCAGGAAACGCCATTACAGAAGTGGTTGACCAAAGATCATTAAGCAGCCAGGGACCCAGTATAATGGAGGGATGGGGGGAGACAACCTCTCTGAACTATTTGCTCCCCTGACAACACGTTAGATGGCAGCATCCCAGGGCTGCTGCAGGGATTAGTGATCCGTACATTGTGGGGCTTTTTCCTGAGTTGGAAGTGTTTCCTGCAAGCAATGTTTTAGCACTGGAAGAACTCCTGGATCTTATATTAAAAAAATCTGCTCTTGCCTTACCCAGGGGGTTAGAGATGGGTGGTAAAGGACAAAACTCATCTGGAAGAAGTGGAGGAAGAGGGAGAAGACAAGAGAATTGTGTTGTGAAAGTAACAAGAAACCTGTTTAAAGGTATTTTGCTGTAATAAAAATTTTTTTCAACCAGGGACTTGGGACAAGATAGATAGATAGATAGATAGATAGATAGATAGATAGATAGATAGATAGATAGATAGATAGATAGATAGATAGATAGATAGATAGATAGATAGATAGATAGATAGATACTTTATTAATTAATAGATAGATAGATAGATAGATAGATAGATAGATAGATAGATAGATAGATAGATAGATAGATAGATAGATAGATAGATACTTTATTAATTAATAGATAGATAGATAGATAGATAGATAGATAGATAGATAGATAGATAGATAGATAGATAGATAGATACTTTATTAATTAATAGATAGATAGATAGATAGATAGATAGATAGATAGATAGATAGATAGATAGATAGATACTTTATTAATTAATAGATAGATAGATAGATAGATAGATAGATAGATAGATAGATAGATAGATAGATAGATAGATAGATACTTTATTAATTAATAGATAGATAGATAGATAGATAGATAGATAGATAGATAGATAGATAGATAGATAGATAGATAGATAGATAGATAGATAGATAGGAAAGGCACTATAAGAAAGATAGATAGATAGATAGATAGATAGATAGATAGATAGATAGATAGATAGATAGATAGATAGATAGATAGATAGATAGATAGATAGATACTTTATTAATTAATAGATAGATAGATAGATAGATAGATAGATAGATAGATAGATAGATAGATAGATAGATAGATAGATAGATACTTTATTAATTAATAGATAGATAGATAGATAGATAGATAGATAGATAGATAGATAGATAGATAGATAGATAGATAGATAGATAGATAGATAGATACTTTATTAATTAATAGATAGATAGATAGATAGATAGATAGATAGATAGATAGATAGATAGATAGATAGATAGATAGATAGATAGATAGATAGATAGATAGGAAAGGCACTATAAGAAAGATAGATAGATAGATAGATAGATAGATAGATAGATAGATAGATAGATAGATAGATAGATAGATACTTTATTAATTAATAGATAGATAGATAGATAGATAGATAGATAGATAGATAGATAGATAGATAGATAGATAGATAGATAGATACTTTATTAATTAATAGATAGATAGATAGATAGATAGATAGATAGATAGATAGATAGATAGATAGATAGATAGATAGATAGATAGATAAGGTGCTACATACCTTAGATGTTTGATATATAAAGTACACTATACAAGTTACATTAGTCTTTAATATTATTTTGATTTTTCCTAAGTCCGTATCAATTGCAGACTCAAGCAAACACTGCTGACAGAGTCACTGTAGAATGCCAATAAATCCTAGGTGGTTTGTCCAATTAACAAATAAACTTTAAAAATAAATAAGCCAGTTAATACAATTAAACAATTATCCAAGAACTCCATCGAGCAAGTCACAGAGAACGCTCTCCCTGTGCCGACTATATGTTGAGTGCGTTGGCTGGCAGCCTGGCATGGCTCTGCTTCAAGGGCAAGTCTCCAGAATCAAACCCTCTTACCAACGTGACAAGAAATGTGCTGAAAATAAAAAGAAATGCGACCTTTTGCACTTCTGACAGGACATGTTCCAGTAATAAAAATGGCAAATCTTTCATTTTTGAGTAGCCCTCGATTGTCAAGTGCCCTGCCTTATACCTAAGCCCAGTATAGTTTTATACAGACAATTAAATGACTACTCACAGACTAATTTATACATTTAATGCACGTGTGATGCACTGGTACAGAAACAGACAGAGCTGCATTGTGTGGTAAACATACGCCAGGAGGATGAGATGATGGATATCACCAGGGGCTGAGTGGACTGTGTTAATGGTGGTAAAATGGAAAGACAAGGAGAGCCAGTTCAGTAGAGAAAAGAGTGCAACGTGTCACCGTCCCTCAGGACACTAAAGGTCAGACAATCTTGCAGTTGCCAAGGATAAGCCTAACACACCACTAAAGCTGGCAAAGAGGGCTGGCAGTAGACTGGAACACCTCCTGCCCAACAGAGGGCAGCGCATCAATAGAGGGCAGCAGGGCTGTGCCTGACTTGTGTGATAGAAAGCCAAAGGATTGGCGTCCGTTTGGGCTCTTTATCTCTCTCTGACATTTTCAATCCATGGAGGAGACCAAGTCATCGCTGACGCCATTTAAATGCCAGGCTGGATCAAGGGCCAATGGCAGACCGAAGAGTAACCAAACAGTGAGCCATCTGGTAGCTTATTACCTGGTGGTTTTATTTTTAGCACACACTCGTTGTACTCTACTTCCTTATATTTTTGGGTATTTGATTCCTCTCTATATATATAAAATCCAAAGTCTGTCTGTATGTCTGCCAGCTTTTCACGAGAGAACTACTTAACGGATTTAGATTGAGTTTTTTTCTAGAATTTGCTTGAACATTCCGGTTGATTTTGCGACCTCTCTCATCATGCTATGTATCATAGTTTGCTTGCGGTACCGATTTATTTGCGCGAATCCGAGAGAGACGCAACAGGCCGAGGGGAGGGGTGCGGAGGGTGGGGACCTCCTTACTCCCGCGCCAGCCTCAAGGCGTATTCTACATCCGCTTAGCTAGCAAACGAGAGAACTACTTAACGGATTTAGATCGGGTTTTTTTCTAGAATTTGCTTGAACATTCCGGTTTATTTTGTAACTTCTCTCATCACGCTAAGAATCATAGTTCGCTTGCAGGAGCCATATATTCGCACTAATCCGAGACAGAGGCTGTGGGCTGAGCGAAGGGGGAAGCGTGACGTCAGGAGTGGGGAGTTGGTCTACCTCTGTATTTTGGACTGTAATTTGCCTTCGCTTAGCTTTTTGTTTATTGATTTTAAAGTTTGTCCTGTTTCAATGCTATGCAGGTGGCACCACGAGGAACTGCTAATATTATATAAATAAATATGTAACTTTTCTCTCCGGCTTGTTCTGGTAGTCTATCTGACTGCCTAGGGTTATTGATATTAAGGCTAAGGTAAAATATGAGGACTGTAGCAGGGGTATGGGGACATTTTGTTAAGGTTCACATAATAAAGAGTATAAAGGGTCACTCTAGGACCCTATCATGACAAAGCAGACAAGTTTTGGCCTCCTTGGTGTCATTCTTGGTGCCCCCCACTACACATGCTAAGACATCCACACACACACATAAAGTACAGAACACTGAGCGTTCATTTCAAACTCTAGTTCAGTTTACTCTTACGTAGTGCACTTCCTTGAACAATCCTAGAGGCCGCAAACATTTAGTGACCTTTTTTTTTTTTTCTCTCGGCTTTTTAAGTTTTTTTGTTCTTTTTCCAGATTCACATTTTTTGCCGTTTCTCAGCCTGAGCCATAATAAGGCAATGTTGTCACCGGTCCTTTTCTTGAAGTCCCCATTCCTGTATATTTAGCATCCAAATGCGCACCTTGCTCGAGTGCACGATCATCGCTCACTTGATTGAATCCCCCGCAGACGTCTCCTTTTATACCGAGATTTCATCAGCGATGGCTGGCACGCTGTCTCTCAGCTGTTTCGTGTCCAACGGATGCCTAAACAAGTTCTGCCCATGATTTAAATATCCAGCAGCAGTTGCATAAGGGGGCCGATGTCTGCTGCAGAGCAAAGGGCCAAAAACCCGTCGCCTCCACTGAATGAGCTGACAGATGTTCCATAATCACAAGAATGGCGGTCCAAAATCAAAAAGCCCTCAGCTTGCTTGCTTTCTTTTTTTCCCAAATTAAAAATGGAAGAGTTCAATGGTGAGCATTTATTTGAGACAAGAATATAAAATGAATAATATAACATTCTCTGATCCACTTATTTCAATTTAGGTTCATGGTGTCTTGAAACCCATCCTGGCAGCAGTGAGTGCAAAGCAGAAAGCAGCTCTGGATGGGCGACCAGACATGGAATTATTAATAAACCTGAGATGCACCTCCTTGGGGATTGTAGAAGTAAAATGAAGGAAAACCTACAGACACGAGGAGAAACAGACACACAGAGATGGATTCAAATGTAGGATGCTGGAGCTCAGGGTCAGCAATGCTAGCTGCAATGCCATCAGTACCATCCCTAGGAATTAATAAAAAAAATAAATTAATATTATATAATAAACATTACATTTTACAGTGGCTACCACATCAAATAACCCTAACCCTAACCCTAATACAATTGAATAATTTAAAACACTTACATTGCAATATTAAATTACAAAAGACAATAAATCAGTGCATTGAGTGGTCCAGTAAAGTTGAGTCTTAAAATGCTATGCAAAGGAAGATTCGGAAAATGGGCGATAAGAAAGTGGCGAAATGGAGGAATGCGTTGATGCTTTCACCTCTTTAGCGTTACCCCCGAGCATCTCCCAGGCTCGAAATTCTATGTAAATACAGTTAATCCTGATTACTGCTTGGGGACACCTGCTTTGATCACATATATAGCGTTAAGCCCTAATTGCGCTCGGGACAGTATCCTGCTGCCATCTAGTGGATGAAATAACATCACGCTGCCAAACTATAGTGAATATTGTGTTCTGCCCCTTGATGGTAACTCATCATTATTCATGAGTGGGGTGGAGCTTTCAACCAAAACACACATTGGCTTATAAACGAAATGGTGGCACTCCAGTTTTAGAACAAACTGAATCTGAACCATCAGTTGAATCAAGCGATGGTGATGACAATGTGAATCGGGCACCAGATGTTGACACGCATAGTGAAATTGATGCATATGGCACTGCACAGCCGAATATGCCAAAGCCTCGTCATGGTTTGACAGTAGCTGCAAGGCAAAATGATTGCAACCAAGTAGCAGGCCAAGAAAGACATTAGCCCCCCAAGCACCATTCATAATGAAGCAACTGTCAATGTTCATTTCATGGAAAATGTGGAAGTTAGTAAGCCATGTGCTGTGGTAGGCTACAATAACCCAAGGATCAGGCGCTGACTTTATACCCTGTCATGCGCAAGTAACAGAAAAAATACAAGAAAAGTGTGCAAAGAAACACGCGTCTGCTGTCCTGATTGTGACATCAGGCTGTGCGCTGCTGACTGTTTCAAAACGTATCACACAAAGGACGTGTACTAAATCTGCAACAGTTTAGTAGTGGACACCAGACATACCTGCACCATATTTATGTTGATATTTTGATATTTACATGTTTCTGGTTCACATAACAAAATAGAAAAAAAATACATTTTAAGCATGTTTTTCCAGGGATAAACATAATGCTAAGGATGAGCAACTGAACAGATTGATAGCTGCATGAATGAGGGTTATGGGTGATTCAGTACATGTGTGGATGGATAAATGACCTGATTGAAAAAAAGTAAAAGGAGATCCATACCTGGACACATGGAGGAAAGACTGCCTGGCTCAACAGATTAAAGAATAAATACATGGCCGACTGACTGACAGGATGAATGGATTGGGCATAGACCACATACAGACATATGAAAAAGTTTGGGAACCTCTCTCAGCCTGCAAAATAATTGACTCTCCTTTCAACAAAAAAGATAACAGTGGTATGTCTTTCATTTCCTAGGAACATCTGAGTATTGGGGTGTTTACTGAACAAAGAGTTTTAGTGAAGCAGTATTTAGTTGTATGAAATTAAATCAAATGTGAAAAACTGGCTGTGCAAAAATGTGGGTCCCCTTGTCATTGTGCTGATTTGAATGCCTGTCACTGCTCAATGCTGATTACTTGCAACAAACACCAAACTGGTTGGATGAGCGCGTTACGCCTTGAACTTCATAGACACGTGTGTCCAATCATGAGATATAAAGGTATTTAAGGTGGTCAATTACAAGTTGTGCTTCCTTCCCTTTGACTCTCCTCTGAAGAGGGACAGCATGGGATCCTCAAAGCAACTCTCCAAAGATCTGAAAACAAAGATTGTTGAGTCTCCTGGTTTAGGTGAAGGCTATAAAAAGCCATCTCAGAGGTTTAAACTGTCAGTTTCAACTGTAAAAATGGAATCAGGAAATGGAAGGCCACAGGCACAGTTGCTGTTAAACCCAGCATGTCTGGCAGGCCAAGAAAAATACAGGAGCAGCATATGGGCAGGATTGTGAGAATGGTTACAGACAACCCACAGATCACCTCCAAAGACCTGCAAGAACATCTTGCTGCAGATGATGTATCTGTACATCGTTCTACAATTGAGCGCCATTTGCACAAAGAACATCTGTATGGCAGGGTGATGAGAAAGAAGCCCTTTCTGCACTCACATCACAAACAGAGTCACTTGTTGTATGCCAATGCTCATTTAGACAAGCCAGATTCATTTTGGAACAAAGTGCTTTGGACTGATAAGACAAAAATTGAGTTATTTGGTCATAACAAAAAGCGCTTTGCATGGCGGAAGAAGAACAC
Source organism: Erpetoichthys calabaricus (assembly GCF_900747795.2). Lineage (NCBI taxonomy): Eukaryota > Metazoa > Chordata > Cladistia > Polypteriformes > Polypteridae > Erpetoichthys > Erpetoichthys calabaricus. The sequence continues at coordinate 14,508,422 of NC_041408.2, read as the reverse complement.
TGCATTCCAAGAAAAACACCTGCTACCTACTGTCAAATTTGGTGGAGGTTCCATCATGCTGTGGGGCTGTGTGGCTAGTTCAGGGACTGGGACCCTTGTTAAAGTTGAGAGTTGGATGAATTCAACCCAATATCAACAAATTCTTCAGGATAATGTTCAAGCATCAGTCACAAAGTTGAAGTTACGCAGGGGTTGGATATTCCAACAAGACAATGACCCAAAACACAGTTTGAAATCTACAAAGGCATTCATGCAGAGGGAGAAGTACAATGTTCTGGAATGTCCGTCACAGTCCCCTGACTTGAATATCATCGAAAATCTATGGGATGATTTGAAGCAGGCTGTCCATCAAATTGAACTGAACTGGAGAGATTTTGTATGAAGAATGGTCAACAATACCTCCATCCAGAATCAGACACTCATCAGAGGCTATAGGAGGACAGCGTCTAGAGGCTGTTATATTTGCAAAAGGAGGCTCAACTAAGTATTGATGTCATCTCTCTGTTGGGTGCCCAAATTTATGCACCTGTCTAATTTTGTTATGATACATATTGCATATTTTCTATTAATCCAATAAACTTAATGTCACTGCTGAAATACTACTGTTTCCATAAGGCATGTCAGATATTAAAATGAAGTTGCTACTTTGAAAGCTCAGCCAATGAGAAACAAAAATACAAAGAATTAACAGGGGTTCGCAAACTTTTTCATATGACTGTATATAGGGGTCTGTGAATGGATGGACAAAATCATGGATGGGGTGTTCCTCTGGCCCATTACGCTGACATGAAAACTTCTTTCTTGTAGAATTTGGTTGTACTGAGGGATACACAGCACATTGTTAGATAGATAGATAGATAGATAGATAGATAGATAGATAGATAGATAGATAGATAGATAGATAGATAGATAGATAGATAGATAGATAGATAGATAGATAGATAGATAGATAGATAGATAGATAGATAGATAGATAGATAGAAATGAGGAAAAGAAATAGATTAAGGGTGGGGGTACCATAGCTCATACTGTTCAATGTTTGGTGGTGAAATACATTTAAGGAATGCAAAGTAGTGTTAAATAGGTGTTATGTAGCCTCCCAAAGGAGATTTCCTTTCAGGAGGACTTCCTTACAAGTCAAAGGTCTGACCCATGTGATGTTGGACTTCCTTTAGTGGTGGTATTGGAGGAGGGAGAAGAGGTGGGACTAGTGTGTCAAGACAGAAAGTGACGTCAGTCACACTAATGGGGTGTACTGACAAAGGGCTGGATGAGACAGAGGAGATGAGTCAGAGGGGGAACTTTGTGAATTGCTAGAAACTTAACATCATCAAAACCAGGGGACTCCTTATTGACTTTTGCAGCACCACAGAGCTCTACACCCAGTGACAATTCAGGGAGTGGATGTAGAGGTGGTGCACTGCTATACGACAGGCTGGACTGGTCTCATAACACAAAGGAACTATATGAGAAAGGGCAGAACAGGCACATTTTTCTTAGGAGACTGTGGGTAGTGACATCCATTACATATTCTATAACTCTGTGATGTCCAGTTTTTTAAGCTGGGGTGTGCTGGGTACAAAATATTACTTCAAGGGAGGCCCACCAAATCACCAAGCTAATTAAGAAGGTAGGGTCAGTTATGGGATGCACTTTGGACACCCTGGAGATCATCTATCTATCTATCTATCTATCTATCTATCTATCTATCTATCTATCTATCTATCTATCTATCTATCTATCTATCTATCTATCTATCTATCTATCTATCTATCTATCTATCTATCTATCTATCTATCTATCTATCTGTCTAAACTTTTTCTGTAAAGTTACTTATAGTGCTGCCACTCCCTGCACCGTGATATGTTGGTGTGGCCATGAACTCTTTGAGCAGATTTCAAGCACTATGTCTGGTGAAGACCATGCACTATTCATCACTTGCCTAATACCATCCCTTTGGTGAAGTGTGGAGGTGGCAGTACCACGCTATGTGGGTGCTCATCAGTGGCAGGGTCTTCGAGTCTGCTCAGAATTGGGGGAAAGATGAATGCAGCCAAATACAGAAAAGGTCTTAAAAAAACTTGCTACAGAGTGCATGTGACATTAGACTGGGGCAACAGTTCACTTTTCAACATGACAATAATCCGAAGCATAACAGCCAGGACAGACCTGGAATGGCTTCGAGACAAGTCTTTAGGCGGTCTAGCCAGAGCCCAGATTTAAACCCCATTGAACAAGTGTGGAAAGACCTGAAGATGGCAGTTTTTAGATGCTTTCCATCCAATCTAACACAGCCTGAAAGGTTCTGCCAGAAAGAATGGGATAAAGCTTCTAGCAACTTAACCAAGAAGACTTAAAGCTCAAATTGCTGAGGCTTCTACAAAGTACTGAATTAAGGGTCTGTGTGCTTAAATTGTCACCCATTGCCTTCGGATTTGCCCAAAAGACAGCCTGCACAGCTACATTTCTAGCTTTCTGACAGGTATCTCTCTCTGTATTTGAAGCAGTCCTAGACAGCAAAAGCACAGTGTGACTAGTCACACCCCTTCTCTCAGCTTCATTTACTTTTTTGTTAATGAAGTGACACTCCAAATGGGGCTTGGTGAGTCAAGAAAGGGCATCCACATTAATATGATGTGCCCCAGGACTGTTATAAACTGAGAAATTAAATGGCAGTAATTTAATTAACCATGTAGTGAGACTAGAATTCAAGCCCTTTTGTTGATAAAACCATTGCAGAGGTTGCATGATCGGTCACCAAAAGTAATTTTTGACCCCATTACTAATAATATACCCTGTAGCTCTTTGATTGTCCATTTCATTGTCAGACTTTCCTTTTCAGACATTGAATAATCACATTCCATGGGCATCAATTTACTTCTCAGATGCATAATGGGATGTTCCTGCTCATCAAAAACCTGAGATAGCATAGCTCCCAAACCATGTGTCCTGGCATCCGTTTACAGGATAAAATCTTTGGTAAAGTCCAGATTTTGCAAAACAAAGCACCTTTCACATCATTAAAAAGCAATCACACGACCAGATGATACTGTGATTTGTATGGATGTCAAACCTGAGATGCACATCAGTTAAAGGAGCAGCCCAGTGAGCAAAAAAAGTAATCTACTGTATAATAACCTGCCACATGCATACAGACCTGCTTCTGTATATATTGTGGCCGGGTGCAGGAATGATAAATCGTGGAAGCAGAAATAATTTGGGTCACCAACCAGGTGATCCCACTTAATACATAAGTCCAAATGATAATAAAACCATTTTGACTTCAATACACAGCCCGCCTGGGCAAAATTAACCACAAAATAAATCCGTAAGTTTGGGTCCATCACAGGAGCTCTGTCTGGCAGTCGGCTCAGCTCAGAAATGATGCCTCCTTCTGGGTGATTGTACTTCTTATGTAATGCATACCAGAAGATTTAATGACCTAAAATCCATGCTGAGCAATATGGACCGGTTTTGGAACTAACACAATCAGGCTACAACCATTTCACTCTTACTTTATTGAATTACACCCAGCTCAAGTATTTGTTTGTCCTCTTCATGGTGTTCTATATGGGTGTATTTGTACTTTAGTACCAGGCTGTGTAATTACTTTATGCTCCATGAGCTTAGACTTCCCCAGCAGGGATGAAAAGACTTCCTTCCTTGTGCGTATTTATTAAAGAAATCAATTCACTTTTCTGTGTCTCAGTCAAATCATCTCCCATAGTGACTTCCATTTCATCAGGAACACAGTGGTTGTCACAAGCATCTCCTCTGGGTCCTGCCATTTCTGCAAGAGATTGACATGCAGTATCTGAAATAGCTTGTGATTTGTAACCTTTGTAATTTACAGGATTTATTCACTTTTTGCTCACAGCTGAACCCTGTTATTTTGCCAGAAACTTATAAGGATCCATCAGAACCACAACAAGAATAACACAACTGTCACCTTGGCCGAATTAACAGAACTTACACATTCTATCATAAGAATGTTTCTATGCTCCTTTTTCACATTGCAGATGTTCCATCTCAATCCAGGACAGCAAGAACAAAACCCGGTAGAGGACACATAACCCCGTCTCTGACTCCTCCTCCTCTTCTAGTCCATTCAGCTCAAAACACCCCATGAGCAGGAATAAAACATCAGTTGGAGGACCATGGAGAGACAGGATGGACCTCTCAGCTGCCTCAAACCCTCTTTGTGTTACCAGCTGCCAAATAAACACTGTTGTCTTGTTGCCACCCAAAGCTTTTTGGTTCTCTTATGTTTTACTTTTACAGTGGATAGATTCTAAGCCTCTCCCTCTGCTGCCAATCTCAAACCCCTTCAAGATCCTTCTCACACAGAAATGCCCAGTAGCAGCTCAGAAGCCGAGATGTTCTCTCAGATGCTGGATTCCCTGGCTGGGTTGCATCTGTGCCTGGCATTTGTTGTTTTTCTGTTTTCATTTACGCTGTCCAGCAGATGGCCATTTGGCAGGTCCATCTGCTTTGCTGTGTTTTCTGGCTTTCTAAACGAAGGCCGCCTTTAAAGTGTTCCTTGTTTGGATCCCTTCTAACCTCAAACCTCCATTTGGCTTCAGTGCCCCGACATTAAATCCTAGATTACGTTTGAATCAATGCGGGCCTCAACCCAATTGTCTGTTCCGAGGGGGCCTCACATCTCCAACTGCAGGTTCCAACTTGGCCCCCTCGCACACACTGGCTTGCCCCTTCTGGTCTGGTTTTGTTGCTGAGTCCACCATTTGCCTTGACTTTACTTTTGTGCTCCTCTTTAGGATGCGTTGAAAGACCTGAGAGCTGTATCAGCATCATGACATGTGGATCTGCTTCACTAAATATGGACACCTCATGTTACAGAATAACAAAGGTCTGATTTCTACACATGCAGCATTGCAGTGTGCTTTGGGGATACCAACTATGAAAGGCACAATACAATAGAAGCACTGATGAATGCTTTGTAAAACATTTACTAATGTGCTCTGCTATATAAAATATGAATTGAGATGTTAACAACTGATGTTTTTGTAGCTGCAGAGTCCTGAAATGGACTAAATGTGTATAATAATAGATGGAAAGACATTTGTGTAAGTACTGTGCATTAAACATACTTTATAAAATAAGACATCATGCTGAACCACTTTGAGAACATATTTGCCAATGTGCTCAGTCTCAGAAACACTCCATTATTTAGCCTGACACCATAATCCAAGGCAGTGCTCCCCAAACTCAGTCCTGGAGACCCACTGGGACTGCAGGTTTTAGTTCCGACCAACTTCTGTTTTTAATTGGACTCCTAGCCCAGTTAAGTGAGCTGTTATTTCCCAGTTTCTGTGTTTTGGATTCAATGGAGAAATAACAAAACTAAGTTTGGTAAATTTTTATTAAAATGTACTAAGTACTTATAAGAGGATACCGTATTTACTCGTGTACAAGTTGGTTCTTGAAACCTTAATTTAAAACCAGCTTCATATTTTCTTCTGATTGAACGCTCCATCGTAGATAAGGGATGCTCTTACGATGAAGGTGTATGAGGGTGTGAGATACACAAAAACACAAAACAGTGCAAACATCACTTCAGAATAGTTCGGGTATTACTGTGTGGGCACGTAAGCACAATACATAGGAAAAAAGGCAGTGTGCTCCATGGTTACTCTCCCAGGTGGGAGTTAGCATAATATAATCTCTTGGACCAATAGCGTGAGTTTTCCGCATTCGACTTATACGACAGACATAAAATACCGGAAAGTATACAGTAAAATCAAGCCGCGACTTATATGCAGGAGAACTTAAACGCGAGTACCGTATATAGTCACGTATAAGTCGGGTCTTGAAACCCAAAAAATCGATCATAAAATCAAACCCAGACTTATACACCCATTCAAAAATGCAAAACTTCATTTTTTTTATTTACACCTTCTTGCCTCCTCCAGTCTCACACCAGAATTTTTTTTGCAGCAGCGCAGTTACGAATTTCTTTCGCTACTTCAATGACGTTTAATTTAAAACCAGTCTCATATTTTCTTCTGATCGAACACTCCATCGTAGATAAAGGATGCTCTTCCGATAAAGGTGTATGAGGGTGTGAGATACAAAAAAACACAAATCAGTGCTTTGGAATAGTTTGGGTATTACCGTGTGGTCATGTAGACACAATACATAGAAAAAAAAGGCCGTGTGCTCCGTGGTTACTCACTCAAGTGGGTGTTAGCATATCGTAATCTCTTGGAACAATAGCGTGAGTTTTTTGCATTTGACTTATATGACCAACATTATAAAATACCGGAAATTATACGGTAAAATCAAGCCGTGACTTATATGTGGGAGAACTTATACGCAAGTATATAGGGTAGTTTTTTTTTTTCTGGTGTTCCAATTGTTTAATTTCTTATCTACTAATTAGTGGGTCTGACTCTAAGGTCATTGCAGCCTTTCATCATTCAGTGATTATTTACATTTGTGTTGTTTTTTCCAGTTGAAGAACAGGCAGGTGAAGTGACTTACTCGTGGTAACATGGTGTCAGTAGTGGGATTTGAGCCGGCAACCTTAGGGTTGAAGTCCAAAGCCTTAACCACTGCACCATATCACATCTAAAGTAAAGACTGAGGTACTAACAAGTGACTGCATTATGAAATGATTTCTCACAGTGTTAAAGGCACTATAGCAAATGAACACTGAGGCACTGATGATATTGTGCTTTAGTGCTTTATGAAAATATTTGTCAAAGTGCTATGTGTCAGAGGCACTATGGAGATCCTACTCAGGAGCGTCACTCCCTCCCACCACCTCTACGCCTCCTTTCTGCTACACTGGCGCTGCTGCAATCCAGACTTTTCACCCATCATCATTTGGATCGTCCTCACTTTGCTGTGTTTTTTTCCACTCCTGTCCAGCTCAGACTCTTTGTATACTTGAGTGGGCATAGGTGCTTGTTACGCACTACAGAGTGTTAATAAAGAAATCGGCTGAACCGTGCACATCTGCATATAAATGCAGGCTCACCAATATCCTCATCAACACCCCAGGGCTACACGTTCAAGCTGCTACTTGAACCTCACCGCAAGCTGTTTACCTGTGTATTTATTATGGTTAATTGCCAAAAGTGTCCCATCAACAATGTGACGGTGACGTTTTCCATCTGCCCCTCAGTAGATGTCAGCAAACAAGCCAATACTACTGCCACACTTCTCGGACAATGTGGACACTATAAAGTCGGGGTCTTCAGAGGATTAAGATGTTGCTGGTGAATTTGTTGGTGATGCTCTTGTGAGAGTTGTGTTCTTGTGGCTTCAAAAAACACTGTGCCCTTTTTGCAGATATTTCTCCAAATGTTACGATCGACTGCCAGTTCTTCCCTTGGCATGTTACACAACTTCAAGCAATTCTTTAGATAATCTTTGAACCACTCGTATTGACTTCCAAACTCCTGAAACCAGATTCTAGTTCTCCATACAAAATGAAATGAGGGAAATGAGACTGAGGCATCCATATGACACAGCCAACTCACTGAAGTAGCCAACAGATGATTATTGATTCCATACTTTGGGGGATCTCAACATAGGAGATTTTTTCCAGCCACACGATCCCCAGAATCTTTTGGAGGCTGTGAATATGGAAGGCCTCAAGAGGTTTTATGTGATGGAGATAAAGAACCCAAGTCTCAGAGTTGTAGAGCAAGGTGGACAACAATCTTGGTGGACAAACAAAGGTCTCAAAGGTCTGAGAACACCCACTGTCAAGAATATCCGAAGGAGGAAGATGCAAGCTTGTGTCTCTTTTTCATCTCATCATCCAGCAGGGATGGAGATTTACAAACCAACCTCATATGTTTTTTTCAATCTGTTTAGCATAAGAAAATCATATTTGTTATATAGTGGCTTTCACATCTCATGATCTAAGACAAATGCTTCAAGGTAAGGCAGTTCTACTAACCAATCACGTGGGTATGAATTGTATATGTGACAGTAGTGACCTTATATACACTATAAACCAAGCAATCTTCAAAATATGGCCAAAGGTATGTCCAAACGTCCTGATGACTGAATTGAGGTATTTCATTGTTAACAGGTGCATCAAATCAAATGCTTAGCCATGCAACCTCCATTGACAACTAGAGTGGGTCGTACTAAAGATTTTAAACGTGGCACTGTCATAGAATGCCAACTTTGGCCCAAGTCTGCCCATAAAATTTCTTCTCTGATACATCTGCTCCAGTCAACTGTAAATGCTATTATTGGGAAGTTGAAGTGTCGAGGAGCAACAACAGAGTCAACCACCAAGTGGTGGACCACCAACTCAAAGAGAGGGGGCACCAAGTTAAAATGGCCTATCCTCTTATAATAAAGTTCTGAACTGCCTATGGAAGCAACATCAGCACGAGAACTGAGCATCGGGAGCTTCTTGATATGGATTTCCATGGCTGAACAGTTGCACATAAGCCAAGGATGACCACAGGCCATGCCAAGCTTTGACTAGTGTGGTGTAACACGCGCCACCATTGGACTCTGGAGCAGTGGAAAGATGGAGTGATGGATCACACTTCACAATCTGGCACTCTGATGGACCAGTCTGGGTTTGATAGATACCAAGAGAACCCTGACTTCCAGAATGCATAGTGCCTACTGAAAAGTTTAGTGGCGGAGGAATAATGCACTTGGGCTTTTTTTCAGGGTTAGGGCATGGTCCCTTGATTCCAGTGAATGGTATTGTTAATACAAAGACATTTTGGACAGTTCCAACTTTGCATCCACATTTTGGTGAAGGTCCATAATGACATGGAGGAACTCGAGTTGCCTGTGCAGAGTCCTGACCTCAACCCTACTGAACACCTCTGTGATGAATTGGGGTGCCGATTGTCAGGCAGGTCTTCTCATCCAACATCAGTAACTGACCTCATAAATGCTCTTTTGGCTGAATGGACCTTCTCCAGAATCTTGTCTTGTGGAAAGAAGAGTGGAGACAGTAATTGGCAGGGTTGGGGGGGGATAACACTCTATATTAATGTGCATTGCTTTGGAATGGGATGTCCAACAAGCTTATATACAGTTGCAATCAGAAATATTCAACCCCCTCACCTCAAAAGATATTAAAGTGATAGGAATCAAGGTCAATGAAAAAAAGGCTCATTAAACAACAAAAAAAAGTTATTGACCCATTTTTAGAGTTATTTAGAGGACACAGATTGACTTAAGTTTACGTTCAAATGAAAAATGTAACTCTTATTATTCAACCCCCCGCTTCAGTACTTTGTGGAGCATCTGTTAGCCTTTATAACTTCTAATAACCATTTTCAGTTAAGTGCTGATAAGCTTCTTACGATTCTCCATTGGAATCTTTGCCCATTCTTCATGTGCAAAAGACTCCAGCTCATTGATAGCTTCCATGAGGCAATTCTTCTTTCGGCTGCTACCGTTAGGGGCTGCCACAGTGGACCATCTTTTTCCATTTTTTCCTGTCTTCTGCTCGGTCACACCCATCACCTGCATGTCCTCTCTAACCACATCCATAAATCTTCTCTTAGGCCTTCCTCTTTTCCTGTTACCTGGCAGCTCTGTCCTTATCATCCTTTTCCCAATATTCCCAGCATCTCTCCTCTGTACATGTCCAAACCAACGCAATCTCACCTCTATAGCTTGGTCTCCAAACTGTCTAACCTGAGCTGACCCTCAGATATCCTCATTCTAATCCTGTCCATCTTCGTCACACGCACTGCAAATCTTAACATCTTTAACTCTGCCACCTCCAGCTCTATCTCCTGCTTTCTGGTCAGTGCCACTGTCCCCAACCCATATAACAAAGCTGGTCTCACTACTGTCCTGTAGACCTTTCCTTTCACTCTTGCTGATACAAATCTGTCACAAATCACTCCTGACACTCTCCTCCACCCACTCCTCCTGCCTGCACTCTCTTTTTCACCTCTCTTCCACAATCCCTGTTACTCTGTACTGTTGATCCCAAGTTTTTAAAATCCTCCACCTTCATTCCTCTCCTCTCTAGAGCATATCTCCACCTCTCCAGGGTCTCCTCAACCTGCTCCCTACTATCGCTACAGATCACAATGTTATCAGCAAACATCATAGTCCATGGGGACTCCTGTCTAATCTCGTCTGTCAACCTGTCCATCACCATTGCAAATTAAGAAAGGGCTCAGAGCCGATCCCTGATGTAATCCCACCTCAGTCACTCCTAATGCAGACATCACCACGGTCACACTTCCCTCGTACATATCCTGTACAACTCTTACATACTTCTTTGCCACTCCCGACTTCCTCATACAATACCACAGCTCCTCTCAAGGCACCCTGTTATATGCTTTCTCCTGGTCCACAAAGACGCAATGCAACTCCTTCTGGCCTTCTCTAAACTTCTCCGTCAACACCCGCAGAGCAAACATTGCATCTGTGGTGATCTTTCCTGGCATGAAAACCTACTGCTGCTCACTAATCTTCACCTCACTTCTTAACCTAGCTTCCACTATTCTTTCCCATAACTTCAATTTTATCCCCCTGTAGTTACTGCGGTTCTGCACATCCCCCTTATTCTTAAAAATCGGTACAAGTGCACTTCTTCTCCACTCCTCAGGCATCTTCTCACTTTCCAAGATTCTATTAAACAATCTGGCTAAAAACTCCGGTAACTCTTCAATTGCCTTCTTTAAATCCCACCAAAGATTTTCAATGGGATTTAAATTTGGGGATGGAGAAAGGCCACTCCAGGACATTCCAGGATCTATTTCTCAACCAAGCTTTGGTTAACTTGGAGGAGTGCTCGGGAACATTATCTTGCTGGATGTTCAATGATCACCAAGGTTCAATTTCTGAACAGAAGACATCATGTTCATCTTTAAAAGGGCCAGGTATTTCTGGGTATCCACAATGCCAGTTACAGAGTCAAGACTGCCAGTTCCTACAGCAGAAAAACATCCCCATATCATGAGCATCCCTCCTCCAGGCTTGACTGTGGGGATGGTGTTCTTTTGGTCATAAGGCTTGCTTTTCTCATGCCAGACATTCCACTGGTCCTTGTGTCCAATTTAGTTTCATCAGTCCATAGAACTGTTTCCCGAAACTCTGCAGGCCTATCCAAATTTCTCCTGGCATATTCTAGTCGACATTTGATGTGATTTGTGGTCAAGAGCGGAGTGCGGCTATGAAGTCTTTGTTTATTCCTAGTTGTCACTGAAGCACTTGTGCCAGCCTTCATCAGGTCATCCTGTAGGTGTTTTGCAGTAACACGGGGGGCTCTCTTAGTTGGCCTGACCAAGCTGTCAAGGGCTCTTCATGAAATTTTGGGCTTTCTCCCTCAGCCAGGTAGGTTTGCAGATGTGCCATAGGTTTTAAACTTCCTTAGAATGCTCTCAAAGGTGCTTCTTGGGATGTTCAATTTTTGGGAGCTCTTCTTATATCTGATGCCCTTCAGGTGCAACAAAATAATTTCCACTGTAAGCTTTTGTGAACGCTCTTTAGTCTTACCCAGTGATATCTTAACATATGGGCACACTGGGCACTGGCTGGGGACCCCAGGACCATAGGGGCCCATGATCTTTCTGATGCCTATGTATGTTTCACAATCAAAACAGGGGTCCCAGTGTAATACTTTGCTCCGTGGCCCTTTGATGCTGTTAAGACAGCCCTGGTATTCAATAATTAGCAACTGAAAAATATTAATACAAGACGCTCAATAGTAGGAAAAAATCAGTATCAATACTACCCTATGAAAGGAGAAAAGGAACTGAAATAAGCTCCCCTTCTAGGCATTGGTATTAGTTATAACAGAGCAGTTCATTAAAATTATGTAAATAAGTAAGAACTTGGAAACAAACTGACTTATTGTATAACGGGAATGTGAAAGGTACACAATGGGCAAGAAGATCAGGGGCTTGCCGCAATTGTTTGTGTATAACTGGAACTGTAAGATCAGGGGCTGGCTGCCAGAAATTATGGCCATAAGCCTCTGAACCCCCACCTCCTGAACAGTGCCATCTTAATGTATAGACACAATGGGTACTGGCTGGGGGTCTCAGGACCATAGGGGCCCACAATGTTACTGACGCCTATGTATGCTTCTGTTTTGCTTTTACATACAGGGGTCTAGCAGTGCACTACTTTGCCCATGCCAGGTAATTCCATGCCAGGCCAGGGGGTGGCGGGTGCGCTAAATCTTTCTCTGTTATCCCTGCAGACCAAACATGGGAAATTCTGCCTGATTTTGGCCACGATGATGCAACTTCTTGTTACAACCATGATAACGACACTTCCGGTTACGACCACAATGACGTCACTTCTGTTTCTGACCACGATGATGTCACCTCCAGGTCCGGCTAGGAAGACGTCACTTCCGGTTAACGCCACCCTGACCCCATTTCCGGTTCCGACCACCCTGACATCACTTCCGGTTCCCAACCTTAAAACTCAGACCACTTCCTACGTTTCCTCAGTTCTATGTTGGACTCAGTCCTGTACACATCTGTTCTGTGTAAACTATTTTGCCTTTTGTTTTGCAGTCAGTGCTCAAGTATATGGGTGGCTGCCCCAAACCTTTTTCTGTGTGTCAAGGCTAATTATTTCACAACATATAACTCAGCTGATAAAGAAGTCATCCAAAGCAAAATCTAGCTCTTTGAAAAAACTTTCATTGGTAAAGCCTTATAATCTTTTGGAGGGGGTTGAAGATTTCTGATTGCAACTGTCGGTGTGATGGTCAAATGTCCACATACATTTAGCCATTGAGTGTATACATTTGTTACATAGCGTCTTTCTTATCTATCTATCTATCTATCTATCTATCTATCTATCTATCTATCTATCTATCTATCTATCTATCTATCTATCTATCTATCTATCTATCTATCTATCTATCTATCTATCTATCTATCTAATCCTGCCAACTACGCTATCTATCTATCTATCTATCTATCTATCTATCTATCTATCTATCTATCTATCTATCTATCTATCTATCTATCTATCTATCTATCTATCTATCTATCTATCTAATCCTGCCAACTACGCTATCTATCTATCTATCTATCTATCTATCTATCTATCTATCTATCTATCTATCTATCTATCTATCTATCTATCTATCTATCTATCTATCTATCTAAGACAACCATTTCGAGATAAGGTAAGGCAGTTGCACCAGAGAGTGTCGATGTTTTGCATGTTGATCAGCACATGCAAGAAAGAAGCCTGCTTTGTCACCTATTCATTCAATGGCTGGCTGTGTAGGTCCACCATTAGGCCATTTGAGTAAAGATTACAGAATATTTAATGCAGCTGTAGTGGATTTGTCTTGGCTTTGTTTGCTTGCTGACTGTGCATCTTGTTTTGGAACTAACACAATCGGGCTCCACCATATCCCTCTTACTTTTCTGAATTACACCCATCTCAAGCATTTGTTTCTCCTCTTCATGAGAGGAGAAACATGAGTGAACGCAGCACCTATCTGCTCCATCTGGTGAGCCAGCATATAAGCAGAGGGGACACATTGCTTCCAGATGGTATCCCCTCTGTTTCCATACAGGGTGACCAGATGGACCAAAAAAAAAAAAAAAAAACAAGCTGCAGCATTCCAGGTAGAACTTCCGACATTGTGGTTCAACCAAAACAAGCCTTCTGACTGTAATGCACGCTCCAGCAATAAGCACCACTTGGATTTAAAACTGATTTATTGGTATAATGATATAAGAAGCTTTTGTCACCATGTGGGTTGGTGGTGGCTTATTATGTCCTGTTAAATTCCTCATTTATTTTCACTGGAGGTTGGTGAAATTGAACCTCTAATACAGATGCTGTTACATGCATGCCATCCCAGCTGTAAAAAGGCACAGAGTGACTGGCACGCAAAGTGTGGTGAGGTGTGTGGGTGCACTGGTAAGGCAGTACTGCTGCCGAACATGGGGTGATAGTCTCTCTTTTATTCTCTACGGGGGGGGGGGGGGGGGTCTGCTTTTATAGGTGTGAAAATAGATAGCAAAGAAGGAGCCCAATGCCAACCTATTCAAGCTTTACATTTATAGTGCTCAAATAATGGGCACTTCCACAAACAGCACCTTTCATTAATAAAATACATGTTAACTTGATATAGCGCCTTCATAGTTATTATTATCATAAAGCATATAAGTGTTTATAGAGCATAAAATCTTTTACTAATATGTACTGTCACAGATCACCACATAAAAACATCCAGCCATTCATCCATTCTGGTGCCATGGGCAACACAAATACAAAGCAAGAACCAAAACCCGGACCGGGCAGCAGAACTCCTCTAGTCTCGCACCAGTTTCTCAGATGCATCAAATTTTGTTGCAGCAGCACAGTTACCACTATCCTTCGCTACTTAAATGACGTTTAATTTAAAACCAGCCTCATATTTTCTTCTGATCAAACACTCCATTGTAGATAAGGGATGCTCTTGCGATAAAGGTGTATGAGGGTGTGAGATACAAAAAAACACAAATCAGTACAAATCTTGCTTCGGAATAGTTCGGGTATTACAGTGTGGTCACGTAGGCACAATACATAGAAAAAAAAGAAATTATATGGTAAAATCAAGTCCCGATTTATCCACAGGAGAACTTATCCATGAGTACAGTAGACCCCCGCGAAGTCGCGGTTCAGAGTTCGAGGCCTCAGTTGTTTGCTCAGTCGAACCCAACTAATAATTGTTAGTGGAAACCGCAAATATCCTCTGCAATTTTTTATGGCTTTTTTCATGGCAACACTTTACCATAGAGAGAACACAAAGCAACCGTAGAGGAAAACGTGGCTTGGGATGGTGAAAGTAGCCAATCCGAGAGCATTATTCATTTCTCCTTGCTGCTGATTGGCTGCTGCCCTGTGACACATCTCCAGCAGATGCAGCCCAGCATTCCTGCATCATAATACTTTACCACGTGTAGCTATCTTGTGTATGTGTTCTCGTGTTTTTCGTTTTGTTCTTCTTAAAGCCCTAAGATGCCGCCCAAACACCCAACACCTTCTAAGGCTTCTGGTAATGAACCTAAGCTCCAGAAAAAAGTTTAAGACACTCCAGGAGAATGTTGAACTACTGGATTTGCTCCAGGAACTAAAAAGTTATGCCGCAGTAGCCACCCGAGGAGCTGTAAATCCTCTGTTTTGCTGTGCAGTCGTTATCTTCATTACATACCTTCATCATACTGCACAGCTAATTCATCATCATCATCTTCAATCAATATCATTCATTATTGGTGAGTACCCGAACATTTTACTGTATTTTTATTAAATTAAATTATTATGTATTTACCCTACTTATACCAAAGTAAACGACAGCACATTCCAAAGAAAATGCGCTTGCATGAATTACAGTACATATGGGGGTATTTTACATTCTAGCACGGCGGGAGACATAGCAGTACAGTACTGTACAGTATACGGGTTTACCTTTGCATTCTTTTTTTTTAGGGTAATGTATTAAGCTGAGTTTGAAATGAAATTAAAGTGTTTTGGGGGCATATTTAGGGTTTTCACTGTAAAAATAGGCATTTATAGGCATTTTTTTGACCACATCCAAAATTTGCGTTTTTTCACAATTCGCGGGTGCTCCAGGAACGTAACCCCTGCGAATTTCGGGGGTCGTCTGTATATACGGTAATAACATTTTTTCTAGTTGAAAATACTGTAATGTTTCTTGAATTATTTTCCAGGGAAAAAAACCTAGCATCTTCTCTCCCCTCCTCCAATGATACCATTGTCTGCCTGTCAGCTAAATGTTACATGCTGAAGTCTTAGTTAAATTAAAATTGCAGTTTGTTCACTTAAAGTTTACCTCTTATCTAAGTAAAACACTCAAATTTCATTACAAAAAAACTCCAGTTTTTAAAGCCAGTTACAAATGGGCAATTTCAATTCACTTTGAGTCAATTCTTTTGAACTTCCTGATTAAGTGGATCAATTCATTTGATTAATTCATAAATAAAAACAAAACCTTTTGGGGGAGTCCCCCTTGAATGAATCACAAATTAATTATTATTCATTTCATTATAATATAGAATTTATGAAATGATATTTTGGGCATGCTGGTAATTCGTATCCTCTTTAATAAAATCCCTGTGTTCGTCCAGGTGTCCGTGTGTGTGTGTCTTCTGGTGAAGTGCGCATGCGCGGGGCACGGTGCGATGCGCGATATTACTGTCAGAGAAAGTTACAAACGTTTTACGGAAATACAAACCAGTATTACTGCGAGAGGAAATTAAAGGTGCACAATACAGTGACGCATATTACAGCCACATACAAGCCAGTTTTACTGTCAGAGGAGATTAAAGGCATATTACCGACGCGCTCGCCTGAGAAAATTAAAGGTATATTATGGACGTTCAAGCCATCGGACGTACAAGACAGTATTACTGTCACAGAAAATGAAAGACACACAATACACGGCGGCAGCCCACGAAGAACGGTCAGCTCAGCAAGTAAACATCAACAAAAGAAAGGCTGAAAGACAAAGAAAAATACGACCAACAAAAAGAATGAGGTCAAAGTCCCTTGCCATTTACTATAGACTGTGCCTATTAATGTTTATGCACTACTGTTCTAGCGCCCGTTATTGTAACGGGCTAAATGACTAGTCGTATAATATTAACCTCTTTGAAAACACAATAAAAAAATATATATAATTAAAATAAAACACTATATTCAAAAAGTGATCAGGGATGGTGTGACTCATTCTTGAGTAATGATTCAGCGATTCACTGCGCAAATCAATTGATTGAGACTCACATGACTCGTTCTCAGGTAATGATTCAGGTTGTGAATCGAATGAATGAGAATCATTTGTCTTGTTTTCAGGTAATGACTCACTTCATGTAATTAGTGAACGAGAACTGTGTGACTTGTCTGGGAAAGAGAATCTCGTAGCTCGTTCTCGGGTAGTGATTCGATTCGGATTTGAAAGAACTGCTGAATGACAGTCGGATGATGAACTGATTTTCTTCTCTGTGGCCTTTTAATGGCAGGTCGTTCTTTGTTCGTCTCTTGAGTTCCACTTCTCTTGCGACCCAAGTCTGCAATTCCATGATCAAAATGAACAGTTTCTCCTAATAATTAATATACTTTCAATACACAAAATCTATTTGAGTTATCAATAAAAAACCATCAAAGCAAGCATATACTCTGCCACCATGCCCAGGGCTTATTCTTACCTTGTGCCTAATGGCATTACAGAAGGCTCCGTAAAAAAGAAAGTGAATGGATGGATGGCACAGATGGCATTCTTATGCAGCCTGTACCATCATGGCATTTGGTGTTAGCTTCTACCTGCTGATGTCCATGTTAATTTCCTCAAAAATATCCGACGACGCTGATATCTCTAATTCAGCCTGGAGTGAGTGTGTGAGAGTGTGTGTGTTTGTCTCTGTGTGTGGGAGTGACTTTTAGCCCTGAGCCCACTAACAGAATCTGTTTGGCCCTGAATGCCATGAAGTGACTTCAGAATATGGATGCCATACATCCTTCATTTATTCATTCATTTTCTCAGTGTGCTTCTCCAGAGCCTACCTGGGCAAGCGCCGGTACAAGGCAGGAACAATCTCTGGTACTGGGCACATAACACATAAGCAACAGAATGGAGTGTAAAGTGAATTACGTAAATGTAAAACACAATCGTCTCTACATTTTTAAAACAATGGGTCAGCCAGCCAGAAACATCCCCCATTCTGCCAGTGGGCATTGGCTCTGCCAGTATACCCGTTACGATGGTGGATGCGCTTAGTGCCAGATCTTACAAGGCGACTTTTCAAGATTTGTCACCCTAACAAACCCCCCCCCCCGACACACACACTTCTCCCCCCACCAACTCCACTCATGTGAATCAGACACCCTGGACAGGTGCTGGGCTGAACTTTCACCCCTGGTGTTTGTGAATCAAGCCAAGCATCACCAAATAAAAGCCTGAAAAGAGGCAGCTGTTGGTGCAAGTGCAAGGAAGGGGATCAAAGGTGGCACTCAGGTTGGCAGTGTCTGCATTTCAGGAGAAGGAGATGTCACTCGCTGAATCGACAAGCGCTCACCCCTGGGGAGGAGGGAGGAGAGTGAAGAGGGCACTGGAGAGCAGGAGCCGCGCCGCGCCTCAATGGGACGCCATGCGCAGACTGACTAATTAAGTGCGGGGCCTCCTTTTGGGAGCACGCGTGTGTCGGGAATAAAAAAGGAAGGCACGGTGCTGATTTTTTTTTTCTTATCTCCTGACAGTGGACACTAACCATTTTATTTACTAGCTTGTCTAATTAAGGCTTCCCGTTCACAATTTTGAAAACAGCCTAACATGCTTCAGCCCCATACAGGTTATGACTAAGGGCGTGTGAATGAAGGTGGCACAGCGGGTCAGGGTTGACCATTGTTATCCACTCAAAAGATTTTTGTTTTGCTCCAGTTGGGTCGTCTCTTGTATTCCACCTCCTTGACGTCGCCAGATTAACAGAACCTCCAAGGACTGGCTGGTGATGACACAGCGAGCGGTGCAGGGGTCCAACGGAGAAGAACTGCAGCACCCCAGGCCAGGCAGGAAAGGTCTCTATGGGCTTGGGGGGGGTCTCATTGGCTTCAAACTGGCTTTGTGAGCAAATAACACTTGAGGTTCACTGTCAGGTTGGAAATGTCTCACTCTGGGACTACTGGATGACAAGCATAAATGAGCATCTGGTGTGCCCGTGTGCTGATGTTCTCCATGAAGCGACTAGCAGTCATTTTGATGTCCCTGTTCCTGCACTTTATAAAAGGTGCTATAAAACATACAGCTAGCATGTTCTCACCACCACAGCCTCACTCAAAAAAATTACAAATGCGAATGTTTACTTTATATAGCTAATTTAAGTTCATTTAACCTTAAATGATCATATTACGTAGCAGTTTCTAGTTATATTGACATGCATCCCGTAGATGTCAATGTCATGAAGAAGAAAATCTGTTATGACCAACAGGGGGTGCCAATGAGCTCTGAACCCCCAGACACAATTCCAAGACCGCAGTCACGGGTTCAAATACAAGGACTTACTCAAAGATAAGGCTTCTTCTTTTCAATAACACAATACAGTTCCTCACCATTTACTCCTCCCTGGCGAGTGTTATCCTGCTCCTCCGCCAACTGCAATGCCGCGGATGAGGTTGAATGGCTTCTTTTAGACTAGTCACATGATTACACCAAGGAAGCACCTCCAGATCAGGCAGAACCTTCTTAAAGTATGGAAGTCCTCTCCCCAGAGCTCCGTCTGGAGGCACCCAAGTACCCCTACTCCATTAGGACTACAACTCCCATGATGCTTTGAGGGTGTACAGATGGGTGCTCTACTGAGGGATGCTGCCACCTGGCAGACTGGGGAATTATATTGCATCCTCCATAATGTTTGAGACAAAGACACATTTTTCCTTGATTTTCCCCCCTGCTCCACAGTTTAAAATTACAAATCAAATAATTCAGACATCGTGATTAAAGTACACATTGCAGACTTTAATTTAAGGGGATTTGCATACATTTTGGTCACACAACATTTTTTTTCTACATGCCCCCCCCCCCCCCCCCCCCCCCATTTCAGGGCACCATAATGTTTGAGACAATTGGCATCACAGGTGTTTGTGACTATATATAATATTTTGGAATAAATGCAACTTGAAGTTATTTTATTTTAAAATGAACTTTAATGCCATTTAAGGGTACATTCGTTTACCAAGTCAAATTTTTCACCTGTTTTGGATAACAAAAGATGCCCATCACTTGTGAATATCCTCATTGTAGTGCAAACACATGCCATTCCTTTGCATATGGTGTCCAGGAATGCACACTGACTGCCGGAAAGGATTTTCATCAGAATAAAATAAATATTTGAGTGCAGCTGTGGCCCGAGCTGGTCAGCTAACTACTGGGCATCACAATTGGCTTGTACAAGTGACGAGACCTCTCTTTACGAGAGAAGTGCTCCTCTTTTGAATGGTATTTAATCAACAGTGTGAATTACTAAATGTTACCTCAAAGATTTAGAATTCCAGAATGTTGGAAAACTCTCCACGGTTGGGACCTGGCATGGAGAGGGAAGGATTTTGACAGTCATACCTGGAAGTTCTACTTGAGTCTGTTTCAGATCCTCCAAACACCACCACACCAACCCGTCTTAGTCTTGCACACTAAGTGTCTCAAATGGTGAACCATGGGTTGATTATCCTCCACCTCCTTCTTCCTAACTTTGATTTAAAATTTTAAATTCACACATACAGTACCTTCAGAAAGTATTCAGACCCCTTCCGTTTTTTCACATTTTACTATGCTGCAGCCTTGTGCTGAAATCATTTAAATTCATTTTTCTAATAATCAAACGACACTCAATACCTTAAAATAATGAAGTGAAAACAGAACAAAAAAAAAAACAGAAAGTCCCCCCGGGTGTAGGATAGAAGAAGCCCACCACCACCTGCTCCAGGAGCCAAAGTCAGAAGGTGGAGGACAAAGCTTGCTGGGAGGAGTGGAGGCAGTGACCAGGACAGAGAGAAAGAGATAGGAGGAAGAAGAAGACAGCATTGTACTTTATTGCTGGTGCTTTGTACTGAGACTGTGCTGTGGGAAACACTTACTGGGGAACAGTTTCCTGAAATAAACCCCCTTGTTCATTTTATACTTGTGCCTTTGTGTCAGGTGTTTGGGGAGCTGGAGCACCCCCTGCTGTCCATTAAATACAGCACTGTGCAAAAGTTTTAGGCAGGTGTGAAAAAATGCTGTAAACAAAGAATGCTTTCAGAAATATAAATAATGATTGTTTATTGTTATGAATTTAGAAAATGCAAAGTGAGCGAACAAAAGGAAAATCAATATTTGGTGTTACTACCTTTTGCCTTCAAACCAGCATCAATTCTTATAGGTCCACTTGCACAAAGTCAGGGATTTTGTAAGATTCTAGTCAGGTGTCTGATCAACCAATTCTACCAAACAGGTGCTAATGATCATTAAAGTCACACGTAGGTTGAAACAAAGTCATTAACTGAAACAGAAACAGCTTAAAACTGGGTGAGGAACAGCCAAACTCTGCTACCAAGGTGAGGTTGTGGAAGACAGTTTCATGTCATAGCAAGATTGAGCACAGCAACGAGACACAAGGTAGTTCTACTGCATCAGCAAGGTCTCTCCCAGACAAAGATTTCAAAGCAGACTGGGGTTTCAAGATGTGCTGTTCAAGCTCTTTTGAAGAAGCACAAAGAAACGGGCAACGTTGAGGATCGTAGACACAGTGGTCGGCCAAGGAAACTTAGTGCAGCAGATGAAAGACACTTCAAGCTTATTACCCTTCGAAATCGGAAGATGGCCAGCAGTGCCATCAGCTCAGAACTGGCAGAAACCAGTGGGACCCAGGTACACCCATCTACTGTCCGGAGAAGTCTGGCCAGAAGTGGTCTTCATGGAAGAGTTGCAGCCAAAAAGCCGTACCTCCGACGTGGAAACAAGGCCAAGCGACTCAAGTATGCATGAAAACATAGGAACTGGGGTGCAGAAAATGGCAGCAGGCGCTCTGGACTGATGAGTCAAAATTTGAAATATTTTGCTGTAGTAGAAGGGCTGGAGAGCGGTACAATAATGAGTGCCTGCAGGCAACAGTGAAGTATGGTGGAGGTTCCTTGAACATTTGGGGCTGCATTTCTGCAAATGGAGTTGGAGATTTGGTCAGGATTAATGGTGTTCTCAATGCTGAGAAATACAGGCAGATACTTATCCATCATGCAGTACCATCAGGGAGGCGTATGATTGGCCCCAAATTTATTCTGCAGCAGGACAACGACCCCAAACATACAGCCAAAGTCATTAAGAACTATCTTGAGCGTAAAGAAGAACAAGAAGTCCTGGAAGTGATGGTATGGCCCCCACAGAGCCCTGATCTCAACATCATCGAGTGTGTCTGGGATTACATGAAGAGACAGAAGGATGTGAGGAAGCCTACATCCACAGAAGATCTGTGGTTAGTTCTCCAAGATGTTTAGAACAACCTACCAGCTGAGTTCCTTCAAAAACTGTGTGCAAGTGTACCTAGAAGAATTGATGCTGTTTTGAAGGCAAAGGGTGGTCACACCAAAAATTGATTTGATTTAGATTTCTCTTTTGTTAATTCACTGCATTTTGTTGATTGATGAAAATAAATGATTAACACTTCCATTTTTGAAAGCATTCTTTGTTTACAGCATTTTTTCACACCTGCCTAAAACTTTTGCACAGTACTGTATATATATATTGTGGTGGATTGCCGGCTTTCGATTCCAGCTCTCACCCCCAGGCCGCCAGGAGGAGCTCTCCCAACAGCGTGAACGTCCCCCGAGTTCCAGCAGGGCCTTATGGACTATGTAGTTTTTATACGCAGCCCTGCTGGATACCTTGGGGGCCACCAGGCGTCGCTGTATGGGGGCTCGTAGACTCACATGTGCCCTATAACCTGGGAGTACGTCATGGTCACGTGATGGGAAGAAACGACGTGCTCCCGGGGTGAAGAAAAGGACTGTTCACCCTGACCCGGAAGGAATAAGGAACTGTGGACTGTTGGACAGGAACACCTCCGGGTCAGGGTGTATAAAAGGATTGTGGGAAAGCCCAGACAATGAGCTGAGCTGGGAGGTAGGGTGGCGAAGTGTCTGGGAGAGGAGGAGTGTTATTGAGTATTGGTATTGTGATATATGAATAGTGTGGAGTGGAAGGTGCTTTGTGCATATTATTGTTATAAAATAAAGAAGTCTTGGACTTTTATCCAGTGTCTGGAGTGGTACCTGAGGGTGTTAGAGGTGGCTCCACGCCTCTTCTGCTACAATATATATATGTATCTTTCTGTTATAAAAGGAAATCCTGCAACGAGTCATTCTCAGAGATAATTTTAAGTCCCGTGAGAAATCAATCGAGAAAGTCAGTTTATTTATTAGAGAGAATGAAACAATATTCACTCACGGGAAGTTATATGATACGTTGTCACGATGTAAGTCCAAAAACGGAATCAAAATTCAATGCAATATTGACGAAAAGGTAATTCCAAATATTGTTTTTACTGAAGTGTTACAGTAAATGTGTAAGTTTAAAAAGTATTTGCATGTTAATTTCAAAGCCAAACAGAACGAAAACGTATCATGCAACGAATACCTCTAACGCTACATGAAATATAAATGCAAAGCAGGTTAGAGATTATGAAACAACTAAAATTTGAAAGTCTCAAAAAAACGATAGTAAAATAATAATTACTCGGTGAATTAACGGAACAGCGAAAAGAGATCGAATATATGGACATAGGTAATATGAAATATTAAAAATATTTAAAATGTTCAAAACAAACAGGAGCGTGATGGTGTTTCAAATAATAATAAACCAAAAGCAGTGGTCAGTACTCAGGTGAGAGCCCCATTCTTCAGTCTGCTGTATTTGGAATGAGATGACCCTTACCAGGCACATCTTGGCTTCATAGTGGAGGGATAGGAAGGGACGGGGTCAGTGTTCCTCAGTGGAGGGCTGTGGGAGGAAAAAGAGATGATACCATTTGTGACAGCACCCCCTCGTGTCCCAGAGTGGTAGTGCTTACCATTTTCAAATGAGCTCAAATTGGGGGGGTAGTGGGAGTGGCAGGAATGGCAATCCAGCCACAGTAAAAAGCTCACACTGTTCCAGTGTGTAGCTGAGGTGTCACTTGGGTCTCAGTCCAGGTTGTTTCGTCATGTTGTGGGTGCGGAAACATGTGAACCTCAGATGTACATGCGTGACAATGTATATATATATATATATAATTACAAAATGTAAATATATCTACTCTATATATATAAAATCCTAAGACAAAAAGTGCAACGGTGACGTTTTTATGTCACTTTTTTTGTCACGCTTTAAATTGGGCTTATTTTAAAACCTACATATATATGTTTGGTATCATTCTTTTCAGAATTTATCAAACTTTAATATGATGTTGTTAGATTTTCAGATTCTTATTCCGTTTTTAAATTATAAACTAAAAAATATCAAGAACTCGCGTCCTGCGAGATGAGACTTTGTGCCAAAAGATTTAACCACGCCCGTGGCCGGAAATAAAAGACAAAGAGTAGGACAGCTGCTGTACAGGTTTTAAAATGTTCAAAGCGCTGTATTTGTTTCCCATTATATCACCGTTTAAGACGGGGTTGTGGAGGAGCAACAATGTCTCTTTGGGGTGCATTCAGCCCCCCTCTTCACAACGCGAGCGGCAGAGCCGCGAAGTGGCTGGCGAGTGAAGCGAGCAGGGGGGTTGGTAAGCAAAGCAAGCTAGTATATGTATATATATATATATATATATATTGTGGCAAAAGAGCTTTATTGGTGCCAACCCGACATAGACTGACTATTTATTTTTTCTTCAGCTGTGGGGCACATCTTTCCCGTGTCCCACAGGCCCTACACAGTCCCCAAAACACACAAAGAAAAATCATCCCAAATCACACTCTTTGTCTTCCTCCACTACTCCTCCCAGGCAGCTTCTCCTCCCGACTCTGGCACCCTGAGTAGTGGCTGCAGGCTCCTCTTATAGCCCACCCGGAAGTCCTGCAGGTGCTTGTTGACCTACTTCTGGGTGTGGCTGCACTCCCGCCCAGACGGACTCATTAAGCTGTGCAACTCTATGCAGCTCCCCCTGCGGAGGCCATGGAGCCCAACCAGGATGAGCTCCAGTGTTCCACAAAAGTGGCCCTGATGCAACCCAGGAGGGCTGCCAACAAAGGTTCTGAGGGACATAGCGTGGCTCCCATGGCTGCTCCCCTGGATCCAGTGACAAAGGGGCATCCTGGCCGGGCATGAGTCCCGGCCGTTCGCCACAATATATATATATATATATATTTTTATATACTTTATTAATCACTGAGGGGAAAGTGTCTTCTTACGTGACCTTCGAAAGTCAGAGTACAGGGTCAGCCGTTGCACACGGCCCCTGCACGGAGCAATTTTCATGTATATATACTGTACATTAAAATGTCAGTAAATATTGTAAAACAATACGAGGTGACACAAGTGAGCTGTTGGGGTTTAATTTTGAGTTTCCTAAAATGAGAAGACAAGACAAAGTGACCATATGGTCTAATTAGTGGCTTCCTCAGCCTGAAAAATTTGCTTACAAAGATGCAGCTCCGTCTTTTTTGCAAGTCTGTTCATGACTGGACGTGATTTCCAGTCCGCATTGTTCTTCAGTAGGGACAGTAGCGGAAGGGGTGGCACGCTGACTCCAATTACCCCAATTACTATACATTAAGGTCTTTGGTGATGGCAATTACTCCCTGAGTCAGAGGTTGGCGCTCCACACTAATGCCTTCTCTTCTTCTCCCTCTGCAGAATGGAAGACTGACAGCCAACCGTGTCAACCCGCCTGGACCCTCCCCTTCCTGCCACTTGAACTCTTAACCTGGAAAGCAGCCATCTTGTCTCAGTTACTATTCAGCACTCCAATCTGAAAAGACTGCTCTGCATTTACTGCATGTTTTGTTTGTTTTTGCAAACCCAATTATATGGGATCACCAACTCTTTATCATTGTTTCTGTCCTATATATATAATCTGCTTCTCACAACTGAGGGCACTGTGGCGAATGTTAGCAGATTGCTGGCCAACCACAAGCGTTACCTGGTAGGTAACCACCCATACAATCAGATTGTGACACAGACTACGAATGCCGTGAATGTAATTACCCCGATCTACATTCTGTCAAATAAACGAACTACACGCCGTGGCGCAACGTTAGGGGCTTCGCCTCTGGCGCCGAGGTTCGATTCCCGAGAGGGAGTGCAGTAGAGTGTGTAGGCCTGATGAGCCCAGAATGAGGGCGAAACACGTGTCGCGTACTCTTTGCATTATTTGACAGTAAACTATTTCAACCATTCTATGATCTGATGTTAGCAGACTTGGTGGCCAACCACAAGTGTTACCTGGTAGGTAATCTCCCATACAATCAGATTGTGACACAGACTACGAATGCCATGAATATAAATATATATATATATATCCATCCGTCCATCCATTTTCCAACCCGCTGAATCCGAACACAGGGTCACGGGGGTCTGCTGGAGCCAATCCCAGCCAACACTGGGCGCAAGGCAGGAACCAATCCTGGGCAGGGTGCCAACCCACTGCAGGACACACACAAACACACCAAGCACACACTAGGGCCAATTTAGAATCACCAATCCACCTAACCTGCATGTCTTTGGACTGTGGGAGGAAACCGGAGCGCCCGGAGGAAACCCACGCAGACACGGGGAGAACATGCAAACTCCACACAGGGAGGACCCAGGAAGCAAACCTGGGTCTCCAGGTCTCCCAACTGCGAGGCAGCAGCGCTACCCGCTGCACCACCGTGCACCCTATATATATATATATATATATATATATATATATAATTTTTTTCTTCAGTGTCTCTAGTAGTTGTAATTAAATGTTTTGTTTTGTAAAGCAGCCACAATGCAAGGCTTTATATGAAGCATAGTTCGTACTTCTCATATGGCTACTGGTGCTCTCCATAGTAAGACTCCTTACAAAAGAAGACCCACATTTCTAAGTTCAAAAAAGCTCTATGTGATAACTATTACAACAAAAGGTGCCATTTAAAATAAGTTATTTTCTCAAATTCACTACAAGAAATAACGATGTATTGCTCTCCCAAAAAGCTGAATTGTGTTAAAGCATCAGAATAAAAACACATTTTTGAAATATGTTGCATTTTCCTTGATATAACTGATGAAATTAGGTTGCTTTGCAGAGGACTTGCTGTAATCTTTTTATATAACGGGACCTGTTAAAAATTAATGCATGACGCTATATGAATTTCGGGAGATCCTCGATGTCTGGCATTCCATTAAATAAGCACCGCACTTCTTCTGCAGAACTGTTTCATGTGGTTCCCTGATAGAGGATTTCAATAGAATTAAGAGAAATTCCCTAGCTTGCTTGTTACTAACGCTTCATGTTTGTGAATCTATATAGAGTACGGTTTGGTTGCTTTGTTGCTGATGCTCACTGTGAGAGAAAGGCGCTATATAGCACTCACTGTGAAAGGCAGCGTGTTAATCGCTTTGCGTTTTCTTTTACTTCGGAAGACGCAGCACCTTGTAGATTGGCAGCAATTAAACGTACATCTGCTCTCTCAAACACTTGTGAAGGTGCCCATTAGAAAAGGCACTATACAACTCGATCTGGTTCTGCCCCGAAGAGCACTGCAGCTCATTGACTACACGGCAGGGGATCCGCTGCCTGGCATCGGGCCCCGTGTGACAGAGGAGAAGTGTCAGAGATCCACGGGGGCAGAAAGATGTTGCCATCTGGTTGTGTTGAAGGTAGCCAGTCAACTAGCGCCGGCAGAGATGGCTCATCAGTCGGGAGAGCAAGAAGGAGAATAAAATCAAGCTAGCCTTGGAAATATGGCACGGGCATTACAGAGAGAAAAAAAACAGCTTGTCATGAGAACAGGTGACATGATTAAGACGGAAAAAGAGCTGATGTGGCGAGATGCCAGGCAGGTGGATGTGGCCAGCGGTCACTCTCGAAATGCGCGTGGCTGTAAACCGAGGAGTCGCCGTCTTCTCTTGAGCGCTCGCTGTCCCCACCGACAAGAACAGCTGGATGTGAGCGCACAAGCTGTGTGTGGCACTATTTTGAGTAAACATTCAAAAAAATAAATAAAATTGAAAAAAAAAAAGGCAACTGAAACAGATGGTTAACAAAATGAATTCTCCACAACGGAATCTGCTATTAATGAAAATGAAATTTATCATTACCAGTTGCAATTAGAAAAAGAAGCTGACGCTCACAATATCTGCTCACAGCCAAACCTCAGAAGGAATAGAAAAAGTAGTTTCAAAATGAACGGAGTTTCGAGAATGACACAGACCGAAGTATCATTCTTTTGTTCATTTTATGAACCTGCACAATCTAATTCTAATTCTAATAGCTGGAGTCTCTCTCCCAGTAACACTGATCAGGAAGAAATCCAGGCATACACTTTGATCAATATAAAAAAATATCAATGATCAATCA
Source organism: Erpetoichthys calabaricus (assembly GCF_900747795.2). NCBI lineage: Eukaryota > Metazoa > Chordata > Cladistia > Polypteriformes > Polypteridae > Erpetoichthys > Erpetoichthys calabaricus. The sequence continues at coordinate 14,480,421 of NC_041408.2, read as the reverse complement.
AACACACATACAATGTTCCATATAGTGCCTTTAAACTAACTTAAAAACATTAGTAAAACAGACATTATTTGGCTGTGTCTCTGAGCTCTGAGAGCAGACGATCCAAAGTCTTCTGCCTCATGGCTATTTGGACTAAGAAAATTGATATTTTCTTGCATAGTGAATTCGAAAATGAGTGTCAAGGAATGCTCCACTCTGAAATGATACGTTTTTATATGTTACTTACCTCATTGTATTGATGACATAGAAAAAAAAAATTAATCTTACATTTTTATGCAGAATGGAAAGCGGCAAACAATATGAAAAATATCCACGAAAAAAATCTCCTGTTACTCCTGTTGCATAAATCGTATGCTTACAACATCTTAACCACATGTATTTTTTATTAAAGTATTCTAAAATAAACCACTTTCAGACAAATATGGACAAACATTTGAATTGAAGTCCCACCTTCCCACCTCATTCATTGGTCAGGAGTTCAGCCCAATAACAGCTTATTCATTGGCTACAATTGCTCTTCATATGATAGTGTGGTCACGTGGGCACACTACATAGAAAAAAAAAAGGCAGTGTGCCCCGTGGTTTCTCTCTCAGGTCGGCGTTAGCATATCATAATCTCTTGGACCAAGTTTTCCGCATTTGACTTAAACAACCAACATTATAAAAAATATACGGTAAAATCAAGCCCCGATTTATCCACGGGAGAACTTAAACGTGAGTATATACGGTATATTTTGGTCTCTGTTTTTCTGTTCTTATGAGATTAGCACTCACTTAATGTGAAAAAAAACATTGATGACAGAACAGCAAGTATACAGCAATACTTCCTCTTGGTGATCATCAAGGCTACAAAACAAGTAAAATCGGCACACATATTTACCCACTCCTCTTACTGGAAGAAGCAAGTGGGGCCAATCCGATGCGTCTCTCACTTGTATGCTCCTACAGTGCATCTGGAAAGTCTTCACAGCGCCTCACTTTTTCCACATTTTGTTATGTTACAGCCTTATTCCAAAATGGATTCAATTCATTTTTTCCCTCAGAATTCTACACACAACACCCCATAATGAAAACGTGAAAAAAGTTTACTTGAGGTTTTTGCAAATTTATTAAAAATAAAAAAATTGAGAAAGCACATGTACGTAAGTATTCACAGCCTTTGCCACGAAGCTCAAAATTGAGCTCAAGTGTATCCTGTTTCCCCTGATCATCCTTGAGATGTTTCTGCAGCTTCATTGGAGTCCACCTGTGGTAAATTCAGTTGACTGGACATGATTTGGAAAGGCACACACCTGTCTATATAAGGTCCCACAGTTGACAGCTCATGTCAGAGCACAAACCAAGCATGAAGTCAAAGGAATTGTCGGTAGACCTCCGAGACAGGATTGTCTCGAGGCACAAATCTGGGGAAGGTTACAGAAAAATTTCTGCTGCTTTGAAGGTCCCAATGAGCACAGTGGCCTCCATCATCTGTCAATGGAAGAAGTTCAAAACCACCAGTACTCTTCCTAGAGCTGGCCGGCCATCTAAACTGAGCTATCGGGAGAGAAGGGCCTTAGTCAGGGAGGTGACCAAGAACCTGATAGTCACTCTGTCAGAGCTCTAGAGGTCCTCTGTGGAGAGAGGAGAACCTTCCAGAAGGACAACCATCTCTGCAGCAATCCACCAATCAGGCCTGTATGGTAGAGTGGCCAGACGGAAGCCACTCCTTAGTAAAAGGCACATGGCAGCCCACCTGGAGTTTGCCAAAAGGCACCTGAAGGACTCTCAGACCATGAGAAAGAAAATTCTCTGGTTTGATGAGACAAAGATTGAACCCTTTGGTGTGAATGTCAGGCGTCACGTTTGGAGGAAACCAGGCACCTCTCATCACCAGGCCAATACCATCCCTACAGTGAAGCATCGTGGTGGCAGCATCATGCTGTGGGGATGTTTCTCAGCGGCAGGGACTGGGAGACTAGTCAGGATAAAGGGAAAGATGACTGCAGCAATGTACAGAGACATCCTGGATGAAAACCTGCTCCAGAGCGCTCTTGACCTCAGACTGGGCCGACGGTTCATCTTTCAGCAGGACAACGACCCTAAGCACACAGCCAAGATATCAAAGGAGTGGCTTCAGGACAACTCTGTGAATGTCCTTGAGTGGCCCAGCCAGAGCCCAGACTTGAATCCGATTGAACATCTCTGGAGAGATCTTAAAATGGCTGTGCACCGATGCTTCCCATCCAACCTGATGGAGCTTGAGAGGTGCTGCAAAGAGGAATGGGCGAAACTGGCCAAGGATAGGTGTGCCAAGCTTGTGGCATCATATTCAAAAAGACTTGAGGCTGTAATTGCTGCCAAAGGTGCATCGACAAAGTATTGAGCAAAGGCTGTGAATACTTATGGACATGGGATTTCTCAGTTTTTTTATTTTTAATAAATTTGCAAAAACCTCAAGTAAACTTTTTTCACGTTGTCATTATGGGGTGTTGTGTGTAGAATTCTGAGGAAAAAAAATGAATTTAATCCATTTTGGAATAAGGCTGTAACATAACAAAATGTGGAAAAAGTGATGCGCTGTGAATACTTTCCAGATGCACTGTATATCTCACTATATTCTCTATCCGTCATTGTTGAGTGTGTATTACAGTAATTGGAATTGCATAACCATTGATTATGGAATAATTTGTTATGTAATTGCATCGGTTTTGATGGATTATTGTATTGTCATTGATACTGAAAACGTATGGAAAATTTGAAGAAATTTGCCTTGTCAAAAGTGGATTTTAAATAGGTTGCAAGATTTGACCCAGACAAACAATCAGACAGAGGAGTCAAGTTAAAATAAATCATTTAAAAACAAGCAATAATTTCAAGGAATGTTTATTCAGATGGGAGTCCCACAGTGAACTTACTACAAAATGGTTAAATTTCCGGTTATATGTCCTTCTGATAGAAAGAGGCGGGTCCAGGCACACCCCGGAAGTGACGTCAGTGAAGTTACAGTTGTCAGTCATCCAGTCTGCAGAGTGAGGAAGAGAACTGGCATTAGAACACAGTGCCAACCCCTGGAGTGGCAGGTAATTACAACAGCTGTCCCCTATGCATACTCAAGTGACAAAACACATGAGGTTCTAGAGATGGTACAAAGAAATGATTACAGAACATATTTCCATGAATGTGAAACTGACCATAAATTCCATACCTTTTTAGGTTCCCCCTGTACATTAAATATTTTTGTTTAATCCATTGCGGCCACTATGAGGTATTCCAGCACCCCAAATCCAGGACACCACCAGATACATAGAGTCCCATGTTCAAATCCAGCATTTTTATTTTCAATAACGTGTACCTTTCATGGCCTTCCTTCCTTCGCTGTCCCAGCAGCTCTCACACAACAAGGTATGGCCCGATAATACCATCAGTTGCTCTCTTTGCTCCTTCCGTTTCCCCCACTTATCCCAGAGGAGTGTTGTCCAGCTGCTCTCCTGACTCCAACTCCCTGAGCCTAGTTGAGGGCTCTCTTTTAACTTCGGATCCTGGGAATACTTGTGGTGCTTACTCAGTTGCTTCCTGGAAGAACTTCCAGGTCAGGCAGGTCTATGGTGGTCCTTGTACCGTTCCTATCCAACAGCTTCCCCTGGAGTCCCCCACAGAACCTGAGGAGGAGTCAGGCTCATTGGACCACAACTACTGTGCTGCCCTTCAGGTATCTATAATGGGGCTTGCCAGACAGGGTGCTGCCACGCAGTGCACAGGAGGACATTCCGTTCCGAAGTCCATTCGCTCAGTGGTTGTTAATACCCCAGCCCTGCCATGGCTACTGTAACATCTTCCCATATCCTGATCCTGGTACAGAAAGATATTGTTTTTCCCTCCCTGACCTTCCATTATCAAGGCCTCCTGGCCGGGTAAGGAAGTGGGATCCACACATGCTGGGATGCCGGGCCTTCCCTCACACCATATTGTTAGGAATCTTCTCAAAGGCCTAAAGAACCAACTTCAAATGCAAAGAGTTTGAGTTTGATTCTTTGTTCAAGCAACGATTCTACGAGGAAATACACAACCCAGTAAAGAGCCACAGTCTCAAGAGCATAGATGTCGTCCTGCAGATAAAGAGAAACACAATCTGATAGACGTGTCTCTTGAGTCCCTAAATACTCACAAACCGCAGAAAGCAGTTCAGGCTTCACTCAGAAAGAATCCATTTTCATCCCCTTTGCTGCTTCTCTCTGGCCGGAAAGCCATTGAAGTGCACATTGGAAACCACGGAAGATCAGAAGGATATCTTTAAGAAGAAAAGGATGACACTCCAAGAGATGAGTGATGTTTCTCAGCCCTGCTCATGTGCTAGCCAATGGGGCGTAAAAAGGCCGCCTTCAGTCTGCAGCTGGAATGTCAGAAGTGATGTAACTAAAAACTCTGTAACCTGGATTTTATTATTCCTGCACACGCCTCTGCACTTTCAGATCAAGTAAACTGTGGCTTCAGCTCGCCTATATGTGGTGAGTGTTTCACGGCCCTGTATGGCTCTGCATAACATGTAGCTGTTTCAATATTGGAAATATTTCACAGCCGATGATCATCTCTATATACAGTATGATAATTCCCAATGACAATTTGTACTGGTGGCTCAGTGAGCAAATGGAACAAATCAAGACCCATCTGCCCATCACAGAAAAAAAAATATTCTGTTTAACAGGAAAGATCAGTCAAAGGGCATTAGTTTGAAAAAATAAAACATTTACTACACACACATATTGTATTAATATGCCCAATTTCTTTCCAAGGACAGTTTTCCCATAATATTTCCAGTCGGTGAGGTAGTTAGTATTGCTGCATTACGGTTCAAATCATTGCCAGTGTGTTACATGTTGTGGATTTTATTCTATTCTGGCAGCGGCTGTTTTGTTCTCCATTGCCTGGGTAGCTTCAGTCATCACTGGGTGGGGTGTGCGCTTCCCAATTCCTTATTTATTATTTAGCTGACGGCTTTATCCAATGCGATTTACGACATCTTGAACTGCAATTGGTTTCATTTCCTGTATTTTTCAGTCAGAGCACAGATCATTTAACTGACTTGCTCGTAGTGGGATTTGCACCTGCAACCTCAGGGTTTGAAGTCCAAAGTCTTAGCCACTGTGCCACGGTGCCTGCCTGGGTCGTAACCTGTGGGATAAAAAGGTCGCCCACTTCACTGTGTCTTTCTCCAAACTGTTGATAACAAACCTTTGTTAAACTTTCCTCGAGAATTCTTTGTTTCTGAATGAATCTTTTGCGCTCAATTTTGATCTCCAGTATTTATAAATCTTGGTTCTAATGTACAGGGAATCTGAATCTGTAGTCGTTTTCTTTTTACTTTCTTGTATAAATAGTATAGGGAAAGTACAGGAATCGTGAAAAAATTCGACCTCAAGATTTTGATAAATCTTGACGTTTTATACTTTCCTGAGTCTGAAAATACTACTTTTGAAATGACGTCTGTGTCTGTGTCTGTCTGTGTGTCAACATGATAACTCAAAAACGCTTTGACCTCGGTCAATGAGATTTTGTGCACCTGCTTTATATCAAAAACTAACTGTGTATGCCCGTGCTGTAAAAAGCCCGGGCTCCCAGAAACCATCAAAATCATCAGAAAAAAAATTGAAATGCAGAGTCGGCGGTTTTGTTGACGACAGAGTCGCTTTCTTTCAGCTTCATGCTGTAGCCTCGCACTTCTTTCTCTTTCTGACTCGTTAACTTGGGGCTGCCTTGCTGGATCTTTGAGCTTCATGCTGTAGCCTCGCACTTCCGGGCCGGACAGACAGACAGACTTCCACGCGTAGAAGTTTATATCAAAAATAAGAAATCCTATCAACTTTTGGGCCACTTCCGACAACCGGAAGTGGTACTTTAACTGAAATACTCTCACGAATTTTCAAGTAAACTATGGTTATCATTACAGATTATGAGGGATGGCCGGCCATTCATCCCGGCCAATACCCCCAGGCCGCTAGATGGAGTCCTCCTTGCAACGTGGAGATGCCCTGAATTCCAGCAGTGCATCATGGAATATGGAGTTTTAATACACAGCCCTGCTGGATAATGTCGGAGCCGCCAGGAGTCGCTGCAGGGAGGCCCAGGAATTTATGCTTTCCGTATAGCCCGGAAGTATTTCCAAGTCATGGGAACAGAAGAAATGATATACTTCCGGGCTGAAGAAAAGGATAAGTTTTTACCTGACCCGGAAGTGATAGGAAGTCACATGGACTGAGGGACAGAACCACTTCCGGGTCAAGGACTATAAAAGGATTGTGGGAAATCCCAGACGTTGAACTGAGCTGGGTGGAAGGGTGGCAATGCGTCTGGGAGTGAGGAGGATTATTGTTATTGATTTATTGTTTATTAATTATTTGAATATTGTGGAGAAGAGGGTGCTTTGTGCACGTTATTGTCCTAATAAATATAATATTTGGACTTTTACCTGGTGTCTGACGTGTGGTCTGAGGGTTCAAGGGGTCACGGAGACCTTAATCAGTCACAAGATAGATGATTCAAATTTTGTACAGATATTTATAATGATAAAAAGCAAACAACCAGAAGTAGTATTTTATTTAAACAACCATTTAAATTTTTTGTATCATGGAAATATAAATCTGTACACGATATTGAAAACTGTATTCAATATAACGCATATTCTTTCAATAACTATTATTAATGTTATTTTAATTAATTTATTTATTTTAATTTATACATCATCAGTTTAACAATAACATGTAAACATTTCATGTCATGAAAATATAAAGATGTAATGGGAACAATAAGCTGCTACATACCCGTCATGTTCCTGGTAATACATTTAACTTTATGATACTAGGAGGCTCTGCCCCCTGCTCACTTCGCTCGTCCACCCTCGGGTTTGGTTAACCAGATATACAATTTTAAGAGATTGTTATTTTCATGGTAATTGTTACATATGCATTATAATCACTTTTACTTTAAAACTTTAGTAAAAACAATATTTGGAATTAACTTTTCTTCAAGATCGCATTGAATTTTGATTCCATGTTTGGACTTACATCGTGACAATGCAACGTATAACTGCCTGTGAGTGAATATCGTTTCTTACTCTCTAATAATTAAAATGACTTTTTCAAATGTTTTTCCCTGCTCTATCTTCTTCGCTTAGTCGTTGACGTGTCATCTAGAATGTGTAAAATTATTGTCCTGTTAAAATTTATAAGAGCTGAGAGCGCAGGACGTGTGTCTGACAAAAGCATTCACACGACTGAGGTTAAACGGCCGTGGTCTTGTTTGAAAATAGTTGTAAGGAGGGTGTGACTTGAAAGAATCCCATGTTAAAAGTCTCCGTCTCACAGGACTTCATATGGCACCAACGTTTTTTGGAATCTTTTAATTCTCGCTGGCAACACGAATTAGACGATCTACAAGACTCCGACTTAAAGTTTAAATCTGAACAATATATTCGATCTCTTTTCGCTGTTCCGTTATTTCACCGAGTAATAATTTCCATTTGTTTGTGTTAATGCAATCTTTATTATCCTTTTTTTTGAGACTTCCGAATTTTCGCACTTCCATTATCTCTAACCTGCTCTGCATGTGTACTGTGCCAATATTTTTGAATTCTTTACGACGTTCTACTTTGTCATCTACTCTTTGTCCTTTATTTCCGGCCCTGGACATGGACTCATCTCACGGGACGTATAAGTGTCTCTTCGAGAAAAATCACATCTCGTCTCCTTCGAAGAATTTTTTTTATGATAGAAATTTTTTTTTCCGCCATCATTATTATAATTAAATGTAGCGAAATGCAGCTTTTACCTATAGCAATTTATTACAACAAATATTATATAATACTATCACTTTTTCTATGTTTTTAGGTGACTATAACTCTTTTTACTTTGCACGTAATCAAAGTAATGTATAGGTAATCATGAAAAAATTCCACCACCATTTTTGACCTCCCTAAGTGTGAAAATATTATTTTAATATAAAGTTTGATTATAAATATAGATAAATGATTGTGTATCGATATTATCACTTAGTTATGATGAGAAAGAAAGACATATGATATTTGAGAAATATTGCACAACTGGAAGTGGTTCTGATGACATTTTCCTCTGTCTCAGTATACAAGAAAGTCGAGGGGTGCGCACTCCTGATTTTTTTTTTTCTCTGCAACGCCATTTTGTTTTCGCACTGTGCTGATATGAACTTGAATTTTTCTTCCAGGAAGATTTAATTGCTCATGCAGGTTTTCTGTGCAGAATGTACAGTAGCTGTACTGCCAGAGTCTATAAGAGCATAGGTTTCTTTCCAATCCCATGGAAGCCCATCTCGGAATTTTCAGGAAGCACTCGAAACTTTAGCACTATTGCTGGGGATGGCGGTCGCAGATGAGGATGTGAGGCAACGGATTGGTTGAGTTGCAGTACTATTCCAGCAAATGCATTAAATATGGTTGATGGCGTCAATCAATTGCATGGTTAAAGTGCGACTTTACAGCAGCATTGTGGTTTGATCTGCTGTAGATACCAGCGAGACATGGAGGGCGATGAAGGGTATAGCCTGAAGCCTCAATGTGTTCCATCATAAGTAAATAATCAGCACCATGTGCCACAAACACATCACTGACACAGTTACTGGCTGCTGAATGTGCTCAATGGGCCACATACAGTGGGTACGGAAAGTATTCAGACCCCCTTCAATTTTTCACTCTTTGTCATATTGCAGCCATTTGCTAAAATCATTTAAATTAATTTTTTCCCTCATTAATGTACACACAGCACCCCATATTGACAGACAAAGAAAAGAATTTTTGAAATTGTTGCAGATTTATTAAAAAAGAAAAACTGAAATATCACATGGTCCTAAGTATTCAGACCCTTTGCTCAGTATTTAGTAGAAGCACCCTTTTGAGCTAATACAGCCATGAGTCTTCTTGGGAAAGATGCAACAAGTTTTTCACACCTGGATTTGGGGATCCTCTGCCATTCCTCCTTGCAGATCCTCTCCAGTTCTGTCAGGTTGGATGGTAAACGTTGGTGGACAGCCATTTTTAGGTCTCTCCAGAGATGCTCAATTGGGTTTAAGTCAGGGCTCTGGCTGGGCCATTCAAGAACAGTCACAGAGTTGTTGTGAAGCCACTCCTTCGTTATTTTAGCTGTGTGCTTAGGGTCATTGTCTTGTTGGAAGGTAAACCTTCGGCCCAGTCTGAGGTCCTTAGCACTCTGGAGAAGGTTTTTGTCCAGGATATCCCTGTACTTGGCCGCATTCATCTTTCCCTCGATTGCAACCAGTCATCCTGTCCCTGCAGCTGAAAAACACCCCCACCGCATGATGCTGCCACCGCCATGCTTCACTGTGGGGACTGTATTGGACAAGTGATGAGCAGTGCCTGGTTGTCTCCACACATACCGCTTAGAATTAAGGCCAAAAAGTTCTATCTTGGTCTCATCAGACCAGAGAATCTTATTTCTCACCATCTCAGAGTCCTTCAGGTGTCTTTTAGCAAACTCCATGCGGGCTGTCATGTGTCTTGCACTGAGGAGAGGCTTCCGACAGGCCACTCTGCCATAAAGCCCTAACTGGTGGAGGGCTGCAGTGATGGTTGACTTTCTACAACTTTCTCCCATCTCCTGACTGCATCTCTGGAGCTCAGCCAAAGTGATCTTTGGGTTCTTCTTTACCTCTCTCACCAAGGCTCTTCTCCCCCGGTAGCTCAGCTTGGCCGGACGGCCAGCTCTAGGAAGGGTTCTGGTCATCCCAAACGTCTTCCATTTAAGGATTATGGAGGCCACTGTGCTCTTGGGAACCTTAAGTGCAGCAGAAATTTTTTTGTAACCTTGGCCAGATCTGTGCCTTGCCACAATTCTGTCTCTGAGCTCTTCAGGCAGTTCCTTTGACCTCATGATTCTCATTTGCTCTGACATGCATTGTGAGCTGTAAGGTCTTATATAGACAGGTGTGTGGCTTTCCTAATCAAGTCCAATCAGTATAATCAAACACAGCTGGACTCAAATGAAGGTGATCTCAAGGATGATCAGAAGAAATGGAAAGCACCGGAGTTAAATATATGAGTGTCACAGCAAAGGGTCTGAATACTTAGGACCATGTGATATTTCAGTTTTTCTTTTTTAATAAATCTGCAACAATTTCAAAAATTATTTTTTTTTGTCTGTCAATACGGGGTGCTGTGTGTACATTAATGAGGGAAAAAATTAATTTAAATGATTTTAGCAAATGGCTGCAATATGACAAAGAGTGAAAAATTGAAGGGGGTCTGAATACTTTCCGTACTCTGATTAACCGACCATCAGATCTCCAAGATTGCAATGAACTGGAAACGCAAGACTGGAAGGCCATTTAAGATCAGCCGAGTAACCTGTCATGAAGATCTCAAGGCTGACAAATCTGACGCAGTTGCTGTCATCGCAACTGATCAAACTCCTTGGCGGTAGCTTATTGCCCAACACGCCGAATGATGCGGGAAGGCCTAAGTCTAAGTAAACAAGTGGTCCCTCGAGGTACAAACCCTGAAATGAGACATAACTGATGATTAGAAAAAAAATTGAAAAAGCAGCAAAAATGTACAGAATATATCCAATCACATTCTTAGGGCTATCTGTTTATCCAATTCAGGGTCATGGATAAAAAGAGAGAGGGGAAAAGAGGTGGCATTGGGCACAGGCTGGACTGGATGCCAGGCCCTCACAGGACATGCCCATTTTGATGAGTCATGTTGCGGAGTGTTTTAATGGATTTATTTATTAACGACTTTTATGGCTTTAAGAGCACTTCCTGGAGGATCAACAACTGACGAGCAGCTCTCATGTGAGGGCGTGTGATCACTGGTGTTTGGTTAATTACCAGAGGAGAGGTGCGCTAATTAAAAATTGTTACCTCGGGTTGCCATGGGTTAAAAAGCAGGGACGGGTAAGTGCTAGAAAAAAATAAGAGAGAAAAAGAAAGCAATTGGTAAAAACAAGTGAAGGAGAAGAGCAGTCACTCGTGTGAGACTTTGGTCTGTGGTGTGAACCTTTTCAAGAAAGATCAGGGGTGGGGTGGCATCAGTTATGATGATTGCTTTTTCCCATGGATGAAGACTGAGAGCTTGTGGTGAGTTCAGAAGAGTGGAGGTATTTAAATCTGTTGAATAACCTTAGTGAATAGAGGAGAATGGTGGAGAGTCACTGGACAGAAAGAGAAACACGAGTTTAGGTAAATCCAGGGTGTTGCTGCAGTAAGGTTGCAGGAACCAAATGAAGGGGTGTTAAGGAGGTCATCATTGGGGTGAGGTAGAGTGGCAATCAGGCCCTGGCTGCATTGAAATTGCTGAGTTTTTCATGGAAGTGTTCTGCGGTTACCGAAGGAGGTGGTAGAACGCAGAGATGTGTTCTTCACAGAAGGGTTCTGCAGTTACCAAAGAAGGTGGTAGAAAGTGGAGTTGAGTTGTTCATGGAAGTGTTCTGTGGTTACCGATGGAGGTGGCAGAATGTGGATGTGTTTTTCACAGAAGGGTTCAGCGGTTCCCAAATGAGGTGATAGAACGTGAAGTTGAGTTCTTCATAGAAGGGTCCAGCGGTTATAGAAGGAGGTGGAAGAACATGAAGAGGAGTTCTTTACAGAAGGGATCTGCAGTTATAGAAGGAGGTTGCAGAACGTGGAGATATGTTCTTCACAGAAGGGTTAACTGTGGCTACCAAATGAGGTGGTAGAACGTGGAGTTGAGTTCTTCACAGAAGGGTTCACTGGTTATAAAAAGGAGGTCACAGATCGTGGAGAGGAGTTCTTCACAGAAGGGTTCTGTAGATACTGACGGAGGTGGCAGAATGTGGAAATGTGTTCTTCACAGGAGGGTTCAGTGGTTACCAAATGAGGTAGTAGAACATGGAGTTGAGTAATTCATAGAAGGGTTCAACGGTTACAGAAGGAGGTGGCAGAATGCAAAGATGAGTTAAGATTTTCGTGGAGGGTATTTGTCCCGTGTCCTCACCATATGAAAAGGAAACATCATGGACGAATTTTCTTTTGATCATTTGTAATGTTAAGAGCATTTATTTCTTTTGCACTCCTGGGAACACTTTGGGGAATTTGACTGTCAGGATTTTTAAGGAGATTTGTTTATTGAATGTTTTCATTCTTGTCCTAAATAAGCAGTGTACCCACTTTTTGGACAGAAAGTCTTCACTGCCTCCTCACTCTCCCTGATGTCATGAACGGTTGAAGCTCTAAGGGTTGTGGTAAAGTCGTCAAGAACAGTACATGAAACACTAGATGTCCCAAAGGTGGTCGTGGGCCATGGCCGTGGACTTAGGGCGTCCCACCCATTCACACACACCCACACTCACACATGCTTGATCAATTTAGAATGACCATTTGACCAAACACATCCTTTGGATGTTGGTCAGATCCTATATTCAACAGTACCTGTGGATACTCATCATGGAATAAGGCAGACTACGTGGATACAAGTGTCACCATGTGCTTATTTAAGGGGGGGGGGGCACCGCTATGTTTGGGAAATGTCATCTCATGCTAAAAAACGAATTCCTGTCTTCAGAATGAGGGAGGTATGGCAGCACTAGTGCCATCAGCAAGTCTTCTTCTGTGTCACAGCAGCCAGAGGCTGCACGGTTGGTGGAGCATGCCAGTGAATAACACTCACATGCTGGATAATGCATGCCCGAGGGACAATGTGCCAGCCTCCTAGACAAATCCAAGCATTGTGGTGTGTCCAGAGGGTTTTGCCTCCTCACCAAATGTTCTGCTGCTCCCTTTTGTTAACAGCTGAACGTTGAACTGTCCACAGTGTCCTGCGTGGTGTCTGGCTGAGCACCTGGTAGATGACCAGCAATCCTCTTTGGCACTAGGCACCATTCTCGACCTCTCTGCGTCTGGCCCAACTGTGTGCTGCTCTGACAGAAGAGGATGTTATGACACCAGACGTGTTCATCCACTTGCTGGAATCCATGCTTTGCGAAGAACCAGCTGTCATGCAGAATGTAAGGGCTTTGTTTAAATATTGCATTTTCGCTATGGCTTCTGTTGAAAAAAGAAAATCCTGAAATGCAGGGGAACACAGAAAGAAATCAGAGGCACTGGGGATTATCAATGCATGATTTCATCCATCTATCCGCCCATTTACTGAACACAAATAATTCAGTTTTACGAGTGGGGGGCTGCAGCCTGTCCAGGCATCACCTGCCCTGTTCGGAGTGATGGTAAAGGATTACATAGACAGTGCCAGGATTCTTATTTGTAGGTTGCTCTTCTACTTTATATTATACTGCACTTGTTTGCTTTATAATAGGATTTTCGCAATTTGTTTTATAACATAGCAAAGTGATTAGTTCCATTACAGCTGAGTAGAGCTACAATCATGTCATCTGTCCTCATCCTTTCAAATCTTTCCTCTGCCTGTGACACAGTCGACCATCAGATCCTCCTTGCTCCCCTCTGTGACCTTGGCATCATTGGGACTGAGTCCTGGGCACATCCTACTGTGTGTCCTGGCATGGACAGATGTCAAGGGTGCACCAGGCAAACATAGGGGTGACCCAAAGATCGGTACTGGGTGCTCTCATCTTCTCTGTATGTACCTCATCACAAGGCCCCATCATCCAGGACCATGGTTCCTCATATAAGTTCTGTGCCAATGATATGCAGCCGTACCTGTCATTCCTTCCAGAGAACCACACAGTATTCGGTAGAATCTCTGCTTGTCTCACAGATATTGCAGCCTGGATGAAGGAGCGCCATCTCAATTCATACATTTATTCAGGACTCCATCTCTGTTCAACTTGGTCCATTATTGGTAACACCTGCCTGTACATAACCTTGGGGTAGTGATCGATGACTGGCAGTCCTTCACTTTTCAGTGAAATCTCGGTCTTACAGCATCCCCAAGATCAGATTGTATCTGACAAGAGTATGCAGCACAACTAATGGTTCAAGCTTTGCAACCGCTGCAACTCTCTGCTGCATGTGTCACCAAGCTGCTGCTGATGACTCACAATGCAGCAGCGCATCTGGTGTTCAATCAGCCAAGGTGGGCACACATCACTCCCCTTTTCAGACCATTACATTGGCTCCTTGTAACAGTCCATATTGAGTTCAAATCTTTGATGCTTGCCTCCAAGCTAGTCAATTGGTCAGCAGGTCAGAATGTGGAGACACTTCTGAGGTTCTGAGCTCCTTCTCGATCACTCATGTCTGTCTGACATCATCTTTAGAAGACAACCTCACCTTCACCCATCTTTCTGAGTCCAAACAGGAGGCAAAAGCTAACCAAAACATCATGCCAAGTGTAAAAGAACACACACGACAATGTGAAAGGTTTGGGGATACTTGAAAATGGTTTATAGACATGAGCTCAAAACAGAACTAAAGGGAGAACAAAATGGCTGCCATATCTATTTGGTAGACAGGAAGTGATGTAATGGGAGAATGGTATTCTGGGAATCGGAAATGACACCCAAAGGAGGTGGGATCTTGTGAACCGGAAGAGGAAGTGATGTTGGCAGTCTTCTGAGGACTGGGGGTGGCTTTAGGCTGAAGGTTCATTGGTTGGTCTGCAGGGAAAGAGAAGAAAGAGTAAATGGGCAGTGCCAACCCCGGGTCTGGTGGGAATATTCACTTATTTGAGCCCATAAACTGTCTCCCAGGCATACGTGTCTGACACACGACAATACAGCACTTTCATTATCAACGTTCTTTTACATTATTTTATGAAATACTTATTTAGACTTAGGTCCTGCCATGCTTCTAGGCACATCGGGCAGAACTCGGGCACCATTCTGCTCTGTTCCTTGCAGTTCCTTTGGTATTTTCCCTTTTAATGTTCACATACTAGAGATCTTCGCAAAATGTACTGTGCCAAGTCTTTTTCGGCCCATCCCGTTTTTCTTTCATCATCTGTTGGTGTCCAACTTCGTATGCCAGTCACTTAGTAGGCGCAACATGCGGCCAGCCAAATGAAATTTTCACTCTGCAATAACATCTTGCAGTCTTTCAGAACCAGCCCTATGAAAAAGTTCTTCATTTGGAACATGGTCAGTGCATTTGATATGGAGTATTGATGGAAGACGTTCAGTTTTTGAGCTATTTGTGTGGTGACTTTCCATGGCATATGTCACAGTAGTGAGGACGTTAGAGTCTTACAGACTTAGTTTGATATGGGTGTGGATACTTGACGTTGGCCATGTTGAACGCATTCACTGAAAGACGGCTGCAGCCTTCCCGATCCTGTGATTTACTTTAACTTCCATGTCAACATTTTTTTGGTCAGATTACTTCCAGGTAAGTAAACCGGTTGTCCTCTTCAACTGGTGTTTGGTTGATGAAAAATTGGGTTGTTGTTGGCTGATTTCCATTGTCTTATTTTTATCACTTCTAACTATAAGTATTTATTGAAATAAGGGGACAGAAAATCCAAGTATACTCTTACAAATTGAATTTAATTTCAAATATTTAGTCAAAAATTCAACAATGAACAGTAAAGAACATATCTCTGTACATTAATGACTTAGGGCAGAGAGCTTTGTAAAGTCAAGCAGCAGAAAAATAACTGAAGTTACCTGCAACGTACGGTCAAAAAAAGTCAAATAGCTCGTAAACTGTGCCACGTCAATGTGAAGGCTTTGCTTGCATCATCGCTGCTCAGTTCTACTTCTTATGTATTTTCAGCCTATTACTGTATTCATTTTTTAAGGAAGGAGGAATTTTACAGCACATTGGTGGCTTTGACCAAAACAAAAGCTTTCTGCTGTTTGACTAATATTAATGAATATTAAAGTGAAATGGCAGATACATCCATCCATCCATCCATTATCCAACCCACTATATCCTAACCACAGGGTCACGGGGGTCTGCTGGAGCCAATCCCAGCCAGCACAGGGAGCAAGACAGGAAACAAACCCCAGGTAGGGCGCCAGCCCACGGCAGGGCACACACCAAGCACACACTAGGGACAATTTAGGATCGCCAATCCACCTAACCTGCATGTCTTTGGACTGTGGGAGGAAACCGGAGCACCCGGAGGAAACCCACGCAGACACGGGGAGAACATGCAAACTTCACGCAGGGAAGAACCCGGGAAGCGAACCCAGGTCTCCTAACTGCCAGGCAGCAGCGCTGGCAGATACATGCATTTTATTATTAATAACTATTAACATTTGTCTTTCTTCCTCATTGTATTTTATTCTGCATTAGTTTGCCGATTTCTAAAACTGTTCTGAAATCGATGAACCATCCAAGATGTTTATCAAAAGTAAAAATACTTTAACATTGGAGGACCAGACCCAAGGGAGACACAGAGAGAGATGTTTTGCTGCTTGCTTGCATCGGGGAGAGAAACAGAGCACTCACTTATTAAGATGACTTGTTCCGCAAACATCCGTCCATCTTGGCATTCTCTATTTGGGCATGGATTGGCTCAAAGAGCTGGGGAGCGAGAGGGGGCTGTGGTCGTGGTGTCGCTAAGATTGACACCATCTGCCTCAGTCTTTATATTTGGGTTTGTCTCTATGTATATTAGTTGCTTTTGCTCTGTTCTGTGTGTTTTGTGGGTGATCCTCCAAAAGGTGGGGCCACCTGCCAATCACCGCCAGGCACCGCCCTCCACCCAATAAATCCAGACTGTCGTTCGCAGTTGCTGGCAGTTCATTTCAAACGTGTTAGAAAGTCAATGCGTTTAATTGTGTCTCTTTGATTTATTAGATTTTGGCATTTTTTTAACCTTTTTTGCTTTATTTTTGACTACTTGTATGGATTACTGAATTGGATCTTTGTTTGCTTTGGATTGCCTTAGTGCTTCTCGTCCTTCATGGTGCGTCATTATTATTGAAGAGCATTTTGTAGAAGTAAATGATTTATTTCAGAAAGATGAGGTGCTTACCCTTATTACTAACTGGGGGTTTTTGATGGTGATATCCCCCTTCAGTGGAAATTTTTTGGAAGTGGTTTTAGAACTTATTGGAATTTAAATGCTTTAGGGCTCCTAGTTCACAACACTTTGGGAGTTACTTCCTTTTTACGATTCTTTTGAGGTTATTCTATATTCAATCTTGTACTTGTATCCTTGTTTCAGGGGCTAACTCTAATTTTCAAATTTTTTGTATTACTTTTCATTTTGATCGTAACATATTTTTGAACCATTTCCTAAGGTATTTTCTGTTTTTTTAGGTCGCTGCCATTTTTGTACCTTGTTGTTAGGACTAATGTGCCATGACAGCTGTTAGGGGCATGCCCAATCTATATAATAAAAGCCCAGCGCGGCGTCCGTGTCCGTGTCTGGGTTCCTTTTGGCTGTATAGCCGCCCCCGTAGAAAAGCCCCAGTCCTTCCCCTCTCAGAATTCCTGCTTACCCCCCTCCGTTCTTTCCCCTTTGTGCACGTGAGTATTTCGAGCCCCGCGTCTGAGTCGGATGGTTCCCCGGTCACCAATTCGTGTGTTCCAAGCCGCGATTTTCTATTTCCTCCCTTCCGGCCTACTATGCCTTTCCGTCTTCAGATACCCATGTGCACTTGTATGGAGGAGACCTTACGGAACAATGCCGAAACGAAAGGCAACTGAACCTGCTGCTGCGAGAGAGGACACATTACAGCGTCATCATGAAGCAAAGAGGCAAAGGCGTGCCAGTCGCTCGCAAGAAACGGACAGTCAGCATTCGCACAGATTAGCTCAACGACGCGTCTCTGCCGCACAACGAAAGGCAACTGAAACGGCATACGCTATTACGATAAATAAGGCACAGGGTCAAACACTAGATCTTGTAGGTATATTCCTACCAGAGCCTGTCTTCACACATGGCCAGCTCTATGTCGCCTTCTCCAGAGGAAAAGGTTTTCCAAAAGTGAAAGTCAGAATATTGCCTTCCAAAAGTCAAGGGAAATTACTACAAGATATTAACAAATACTTCACACAGAACGTTGTTTACCAAGAAGTACTCAACTCTATCCACTCGAATGCCACGGGATTTTGTGACTCCACAGACATTACTATATGCAATGAAGGTGACGGACGCGATGACACAGTGCTGCATGTCACTGACGAAGTTAATGAAGACCACTCAAATGATCTACATCGCTTTGCTCTTCAGAATGAAGTACCACTACATACCCCCTCAACAAGCACAGGACGTCCTCAACGGTATCATCCTCCTCTTCCTTACAACCATTTACACAGCGTATACGATTCTGATTAGTCTGCGTCCCACACTTCGTGAATCATGGGTTTTGTTTTGAAATTTTGTTTCCCATGCAAAAATCAAATGCGGTGCGATGAAGGACCCAGTTCACGACTGGCAGCCGCGTTTAAACAGGGAGTCCTTCAACTGTGGTCATCCAACGCGCTGCACAGCGCGCGCCAGGTCGCTAGTGTGATTATAATTTTCAATTGTGACACAACGGGGTAAAAGATCACCCATGAAAACACCTCTTTATTCATGCTGCAGATTCGATATCCGAATCTCTCATTGCTTTCCAAATTCTTCTTACTTTGTTTTTCTAGCATTTTGACCTTTGCTCTGGTACTTGGCCATGATTTTTGTGTTGGGTTTCGCCTTAGATGCACATTATTTTTCACCTCCCAGTTTCAATCATTTTTGTGACTTCTCTTTGCTCACCTTAAAACTTTGCATGTTTGCAGAAACAGCAAGAAAAACCAAAACCCTAAAATCCAAACATATTTGGTCTCCACAACATCAGGAGGATCCACCTCTACCTCTCCGCAGGATCGACATATCTCCGCTGCTGAAATTTCCTCACGTTTGAATGTGCGGGCTGTGATTGGGCCACTTGTGTATTCTCTGTCGAAAGGATAGTAAATATATTCATGATGCAAATTCTGCTCCCATTAACATATTGACTTGTGGATCTGATTTCTGTAACCAATACTATAGACATATTTCAAAACTTTGCAACAGTCAAAGTGATTTTTTTCATCATTTCCACTCACAAAGGGTAATCTGGAGTTCATGAACTTAGGTAACGCATGTCAAGTTCAGTTCTCATTTCTTCAGTTAAGAAGAAAACTCAGACATCAGGATGAATGAAGATTAGAGGTAAACATTCCGGCTGTTAACATCTTAAAATTAATTTGAAATCCAGGAGCATGTTTAAGTAAAAGTAAGCCCTTCTGCCATTTTGTTTCCCAATCCTCCTTTTCGCAACATCTACAGGTCAAGGGAATTTGCCAGCTGTTTCTAAGCTAAAATTGCTGACAAACTTGCTTCAGAGCTTCACTTGTGCCCGTGTTCACATCTCCAAGCCTAAAAAAAGCCACAGCTCTCCTGAATGCATAGCAGGATGGGAACAGCTGGTAGACCACATGGCACAATTAAAATACTGCAAAAAAAAAAAAAAGAGGCACTCCTACTTTTGATTAATATTGCAGGCCTATCCACTCTTCACATGGTGGACAGAGCATAGCAGGCAACCGGAGACGGACCCAGCAGAGACTCTGTGGCAGGCAGCCTGCTTTTGTGTTAATGTTAATTGACGAATCCAAGGATAACTGTTTCTCTTAAGATACAGTGTGTTCTCATTTGTTGTTGCCTCTTAAGTAGGAGGGGCTATAAATTTAACCTGCTTGGGGTTATGAATCCATGATAAAACAAATGAGCTTTCAAGCATTGTTTGTTGTGTGGTTACTTCATCTCAATCAGGACTGAAGAAGTGCTACGATTCTTCTAAAAGGCAGTGAACACGGGATGGAACTAAACTCCCACGGGGGAATTTATTGAAGATAAAACATTACCTGTCCAGGAATTTTCTGTTCATTCACTTTCTTACCACCCAAGTACAAATAAGCACTGTGGTACAAAAATGATCTGAAATGTATTGCGATAATAAATTTCTTGTTCTTCTTCTTCTTCACCATATCTCCGCATGATGGTCATTGCACTTTATCGACGTAGGCCCTCACATGAATTGAAAGTGAACACCATTGAGCTCTCTCGTGTACAGTCCTCAAAACAGCGTGGAGGCTCACACCGCCATATCTTGCCAGTGCTGAGTGGAACCACAATTGTCTCAAGCATCCTCTCCTGTTAAGTCCTTCAACGTGGCCATAATGTACAATATTTTCAATCTTGTTCTTTTCCATTCTGCATATGTGGCCGAGTCACTGGTTCTGTATCATCTCCACTATTGTTCTCTGTCTGATTTAGACTCTTCCTTATCTCTTTATTCTTGATCAGATACACTCAGAGAATCTACTTTTAAGGATGCCATTTAAAAAATCAGCAGTATCCTGTCTTCAGCCTTCCTTAACGTTCAGGTTTCACAACCATGCAGAAAGATCGGAAGTGTTTGTGACCTAAACAGCCACATCTCTGTTTTGATACTCTTGTTTATCCACTGGCCAGCCAAGTCATTCACTGCGACTTATTGATATGTCCTTCATGCTGTTTTCAAGGAACTTAACGATCTCAATATGTTCGAGTTGTGTTTTTCCCGTAGTTTCAAACCTCTCTCAATTCTATTATCTCTGTCTGTTTTTGCGCAAATCAACATCCACTCAATCTTCATACCGTGGATTTCTTGTATGTATTTCAAGCTAACGCTGTCAATCTTGGTCAGACAAAACTGGTGGTTGTGGAAGCAACTAAAGAAGATGAGCGAAGTTGTCAGCAGTGCATGACATGCATTCCTAGATCTTCTAGTTTATCGAGGGCTCCTTTCATGATGTGTTCCAGATAATGTTGAAGAAATGTGACAAACGATGATCTCAATCATCTTGACTACTGCCTGACTACTATGGAAGCCATCAATCAAGCAACAATCCACTTCTTATGAATCTAACGTATTTAGTGTCTGAGATATTTTGACTATATTTTGCTCACATTTGGTCTCCATCTCTTTTCGTTAAGTTAAGTTTATCATTGCTTTTTTTGTCACCTCGTTACAGAACCATTTTGTGAATATTGCTTACCATGGTGGTGGGATTAATTTCATGGCTTTTATGAGGAGGAATAAAAGGCAATTTCAAAATTATGCAGTGGCCGCAATGGATAGAAGCTGATGGAAAACAACATGTTCATGATGGCTTATGGGTAGTTTGAACACACTGTCAAAGACAAGACAAGAAGTCACAAAAATGTTTGGGGAAGCCACTCATATATTATTACTGGCTGCAAATGGATTAGTAAGCACACTGTTGTGTACAGGGACGAGTCCAAAACGGAACTGATGGCGGTTTTAAGGCAGACCAGAGGAAATGACATAATTGGAGTCGGAACTGGAACTGATGTCATCAGTGCCTGGAGGAATGTCCCGCAACTGGTCTGCAGAAAAGTGAGAGAAAGGGTCAATGCACATCGCCTCCCCCTGGTCTGGCATGGTATTACTTTCATTCAAGCCATTTAGCTGCCTCTCATTCACACATGTGTGACAACACACAGCGCAGTGCTCTGCCATTATTGTAGTTGAAGCCAAGGTTAAATGAACATGGACGCTCTGCTACGGGAATGCACCGTTGTTGAACTCCTTGCTCATTAAATGTTTTCTTATATTATGAAAATATATTTATATATTTATATTATGAAAATATATATTCGGGGGTTCTGGAGAGGAGGGTCTGTCGGATAGTCGAACCTTGGATTCAGGAGGAACAGTGTGGTTTTCGTCCTGGTCGCGGAACAGTGGACCAGCTCTACACTCTTAGCAGAGTCCTGGAGGGTGCATGGGAGTTCACCCAACCAGTCTACATGTGTTTTGTGGACTTGGAAAAAGCGTTCGACCGTGTCCCTCGGGGAATCCTGTGGGGGGTGCTCCGGGAGTATGGGGTACCAGACCCCCTGATAAAGGCTGTTCGGTCCCTGTACAACCGGTGTCAGAGCTTGGTCCACATTGCAGTAAGTAGAACCCACTTCCAGTGAGAGTTGGACTCCGCCAGGGCTGCCCTTTGTCATCGATTCTGTTCATAACTTTTATGGACAGAATTTCTAGGCGCAGCCAGGGTGTTGAGGGGGTCCAGTTTGGTGGACTCAGGATTGGGTCACTGCTTTTTGCAGATGATGTTGTCCTGTTTGCTTCATCAGGCCGTGATCTTCAGCTCTCTCTGGATCGGTTCGCAGCTGAGTGTGAAGCGGCTGGGATGGGAATCAGCACCTCCAAATCCGAGACCATGGTCCTCAGCCGGAAAAGGGTGGAGTGCCCTCTCAGGGTTGGTAGCGAGATCCTGCCCCAAGTGGAGGAGTTCAAGTATCTCGGGGTCTTGTTCACGAGTGAGGGAAGAATGGAGCGTGAGATCGACAGGCGGATCCGTGCGGCGTCCGCAGTGATGCGGGCTCTGCATCGGTCTGTCGTGGTGAAAAAGGAGCTGAGCCGTAAGGCGAAGCTCTCAATTTACCAGTCAATCTATGTTCCTACCCTCACCTATGGTCATGAGCTGTGGGTAGTGACCAAAAGAATGAGATCACGAATACAAGCGGCTGAAATGAGTTTCCTCCGCAGGGTGTCTGGGCTCTCCCTTAAAGATAGGGTGAGAAGCTCAATCATTCGGGACGGGCTCAGAGTAGAGCCGCTGCTCCTCCGCATTGAGAGGAGTCAGATGAGGTGGCTCGGGCATCTGATTAGGATGCCTCCTGGACGCCTCCCTGGTGAGGTGTTCCGGGCACGTCAAACCTGGAGGAGGCCCTGGTGAAGACCCAGGACACGCTGGAGGGACTATGTCTCCCGGCTGGCCTGGGAACGCCTCGGGATTCTCCCGGAAGAGCTAGAAGAAGTGGCCGGGGAGAGGGAAGTCTGGGCATCTCTGCTCAAGCTGCTGCCCCCGCGACCCGACCTCGGATAAGCGGAAGAGGATGGATGGATGGATGCATTATCGATTATCAATGATATATGCTGTTAGTTCAATGGCTATTTCCAAATTGTCTTGCAATGAGTGAGCATCAGTGAGCTTTGTGATAAATTTACAACCCGTTTATAGTTTGATCCTACCTTGGCCTTCTTGTTATACATATTAATATAACTGTGGAGTGTTGGAACACCACCTTACGTGGATTTTGCTTTTTGTTGTTGTTGTTGTTTAGCTTTCCATACTTTTCAGGAAGAATAAAACCTTTTTCTCATAAAAAGTGCTCATTATTTGATTAATGGAGATGACTGGAAGAAGAAACATCAAAAATACGAGCCAGAAAATCTGTCCTGCTTTTCATCAGTCCTGACTAGTAAACAAAAAAATCAAGAGTCAAACTAAGAAAAAGGGTCTAATATTGAACAATAACAACATATCAAGCAAATATCTCTTTTACGTTAATCCGCAAACTCGGATGACCAGGAAGTGACATCATGCATAGCACTCCTCCAAGTGTTGTTGCATAGCAACGCCATAACAACTAATGCTCAAAATGACAACACCCAAGAAAATTAAGATGAGGCTGTAAAGAGACAAAAAAAAGCACCTGGACAGGAATCATTGTACATCAAGAGGAGTGGTAAAGTCATTTTTAATGGAAGACTTCTGTAATTTTAGTTCCATCTGAATCGCTTTTTCGGTAACTTTTCACAGGCTGCATGAAAGAGAGACCTATTACCTAGAAAAAAAGTCAGTAAAAAATAACCCCAAGTTAAATTAGTCAAATCGACATGTCAGTACAATTCATTCATTCGTTTGATTCGGATCGGAGTTAAATTACAGAGGTCCTCTGGTTTTCATTACGTTTCCCAGTGCTTAAGTGGAAAAAAAAGAATTGTTGTTGTTCTCTTTGTTGTTTGTGTTGAATAATGTGGGGTGGGGATATAGGGAGAATGTTGTATCCCCTTGGGAGTCCGAATCTTATATAGATAAGGGTGTAGCTGTGGGGGAGGGGTGGAGGGGGTACTTATTGCTCTTATAAATATGGCTAGCCAATGTGGTCCGAACTGATGGTGCACATACATTACATACGGGGGAACAGGAAAATTCCGGTATATACCTCCCACATCAAACACTGACTTTACTCCACCAGGGCCATCTTAACAGCATCGGGCAAAATAGTGCACTGGGGCCCCTGTTTTGACAGCAAAACAGAAACATACATAGGCATCAGAAACATCATGGGCCCCTAGGCTCCTGTGGCCCCCAGCCAGTGCCCATTGTGCCCATACAATAAGATGGCTCTGCACTCCACCTCCTGGTGTAAAATTAATTCCAAACAGAACTTAAAAAATTACAGCGGCCCTCCAGTAATTATTACTTTACCCCACCTCCTGGTGTAAAACAAATCCAAATTCATAAAGGGCTTCAGACGTAAAAAACCAATTTCAGTCCAAAAGGTGTTGCCAAAATTGGGTTGTACAGTGCCAAAAATGTATGTTGTAACACTAGATGGCACTATACCAGCGCTTAACCCGACACACAGACACTGACAACACATTTTAAAAGCACCAGGAAGTTGTTTAATTTCTTTTCTTTAAATAAATAGTGCCCAAAGCACCTCCACCACAATAAACAAATAAACACAATAATATTTCATTCTTGAAATCTCTCCTCCACACCTCCCAGAAATCTCTGTCCTCTACCTCCCAACTCCAGCTCACTTGCTGGATCTCCAACAGTCCTTTAAATAGTCCTTGACCCGGAAGTGCTTCTACTCTTCCGTCCATGTGACTTGCCAGCACTTTCGGGTCAGACAGAGAATTAAAGTTCTTTAATCAGCACGGAAGTACTTCAGGGCTATGGATGAGGCATGGCTCCTCCGATCCTCTCACAGCTCATCCTGGCAGCACCCATGGTACCCAACAGGGCTGAGCAACCAAACTCCAATTCCCAAGATGCCCTGAGGGAATTCGGGGCTCTGTTACACTCCAGGGGAGCTGCCATCTAGAGTTTTGGGGGAGGGGAGTGTCCTTGAAAATCTGTCTTCCCCCATCCTTCCATCGCACGGGATGTCCCAGCCGGGTTGAGCTGCCGGCCGTCTCTTACAATGTCCAGATGAATTATAAAATTAACAGACCTCAAGGAGACAAGAAATTAATTTTTAAACAAACACAAATCATTGCATTAGTGTTGTGACTATGGGCAGGTCAGAGAAGCGTTTCTGTTGAATTCATTAATTTTATTTTTTATGCATCTTGAGTGTAGAATAGCTTGTTCATCACCTGCCGGCAATTCAAGCGGT
Organism: Erpetoichthys calabaricus; assembly: GCF_900747795.2. Taxonomy (NCBI): domain Eukaryota; kingdom Metazoa; phylum Chordata; class Cladistia; order Polypteriformes; family Polypteridae; genus Erpetoichthys; species Erpetoichthys calabaricus. Next base: position 14,455,334 of record NC_041408.2, on the reverse strand, counting down.
GAGTTTAAGTAGCTGCACACTCTGCCATTTCTTTATATGAGCTGTGGAGAAAAAAAATGGTTTGCTGAATGTATTGCAAACATTTCTGGTTTTCTGAATAGATCTCTTGGGTTCCTAACCTTCTGACCCCATCCTGCTCTTTAGTATTGTTGTTTTGGCACTTTTCGATCTCCCGGTTTTGACCCTTTTCTTTTATTCCATCTCAATCCTGAATTTGTCCTTTAAAAATCGTATTGTTTCCCCCCCCGACACAACATGTTCTGGTGATGGCAGAGGTGCAACTATCTGCCCCGATGGACTCCTGCAGGATTGACTATTAACCAACAGATCTGTGGCCGTAAATTCCTTACACTTCAAATCCTTTTTCTTTTTCTTCTTTTGTTTCCTGAATTTCCGATCCCTTAAGGAGGCTTTTGAAAGGCCTAACATCTCTCTTTTAACTTTCCTTCATTGTTTTAATTGTTACATTCTTATAATCCTTATTTCTCTTTGTTTCCTTTGTGTGTACGAGATTCTTGACTCAGATGCTGTCACTGTACCCCTCTCGAGATTTAAAACATCAGCACAGTGACATGCCAGTCTGTTTGGTCACTGTTTCATGTGACTGGCAATAGCACCGATGCTACAAACAATATGAGTATAACTGTGGTGGTGTTTAAAAAAAAAATAAAAGTGAAAATAACCACCCAGAACACTGAAAAATGACTCCAATGAATGTCACAATGCTCTGACACTAAAGAAGAACCAGAAAATAACAAATATCAAAGCATCGTGACTGAATAAATGAACAAACTACAACCTGCTCCAGTGTGTCCTCAAGGCTTCTGACAGCCAGTAATGAGAACTACAAGTTAGGGGCACAAGAAGAAGAAGCAACGAGACCCTACTTATTGTTCATGTGGCAGCTGGAATTTCCAATTTCTTATAAGTGATTTTGGAATTCAAGTTCTGTTTAATTACTTTAAATAGTATAAAGGCTAATCTTTTATATCCTTGACTCTCTGCTATTTAGTAATAGCAAAGTTGCTATCATTTTGTACATGAGAACAAAAAGTTTATGGATTGTAATTTGACCTGAAATGCCCTTCGTATGAAATCTTTATATTAATGTTTCCTACAGCAAACAAACACAGTGATGGTGTAAACAATTGTGTGGTACAGTACTTACAGCAACACTGGGGATAATAACTGGAATGCTGGGTCTCCACCATACAAATGGAAATTCAAAGGAATGTGTAGTTAAAAAAAAGAAGAAGAAAAAGAAATGGGAAGGCTGGTAAAGCATCTTTATTACACCACACACCTCAGTATACTGCGGTGAACGTGATTTAAACAAACTGAAAAGATGAATCAGAGCAACAAAAGGCAAAAAATAGATAGATAGATAGATAGATAGATAGATAGATAGATAGATAGATAGATAGATAGATAGATAGATAGATAGATAGATAGATAGATAGATAGATAGATAGATAGATAGATAGATAGATAGATAGATAGATAGATAGATAGATAGATAGATAGATGTGAGGGTACAATAATTACAAATATAACCTGAGAAAAACTCTGGAACATGAAGACAAAGCATAATTTTCCAGTAGAACAGCAACAGTTAGAAAAATATATACAAATCTGAGCGTAGTGAGTTTATATATAAAGAGTATATACAATATGTATTAATAAATATATATACTAATAAAAACAGAAGCAAAAAATGAAGAGTTGGGGAACCGAAAGATGATCCCCATATATTGTTGTACATAAAACCAGGAATGTCACAAAACAGGTGGGAGTCTCCAACTAGTCTGGGGAGAGATGGCACTGGTGCCAGTTATGAAGCTGATAAGGTGGAAGGGGCAAGTTCAAGCACTCCAACCCAGAAGCGATGACATGCATTGTCATCCCGTGATTCTCCAGATCTGTAGGGGGAAGAAGAGGAGAGACATTAGGTGGCAGTACCAGAATGTGAGTTGGAATGGAATAGCAAGCCGACAATACTTGATGTTGTCTCCGAGGCATGCGTGTGTGATAGATAGATAGATAGATAGATAGATAGATAGATAGATAGATAGATAGATAGATAGATAGATAGATAGATAGATAGATAGATAGATAGATAGATAGATAGATAGATAGATAGATAGATAGATAGATAGATAGATAGATAGATAGAAATGGACGTCAAAGGCATAAAAAGAGTTGAGGTCCCTGGTAGGAAATCTTCATTTAATTGATGCAATGTTTTGAGTCTTCTATTGAAAATAAGGAGTCTTTTCAACCTCTTTAACTACTATGATTATTTTTAAATAAGCATTCAAAGTCATTCCTGCAGAGGTTTTGGCATATAAATATTTATCTGTTAACTTATTCAATAGATCTATTACAGAGTGGCAACTGAACTGCCCATTCCACTTTTGCCACTCTAACTAGACAAAGAGATTCCAAGGTTTACAGGTATATAGGCAAATATAAGAAATGACGTTTAAAAAACAGTAAATCATCCTGTAATTCACAATTTATCACATAATCCAGGCTACGTCATGTTTTAGGTGAGGCTAAAAGCAATCCTTTATTCCCTAACAGCGATATGTATGAGTATGATGCATGCCTGGGGACTTTCTCCCAGGCTTTGAAATGGTAAGCAGTACCACTTTGGCACAAGACAGGCTGCTAGCGCTGACCATTTCTCCTCTGTCCACTAAGTATGATGGTTAGCCCCGCCCACAGTGCCTAGTGAAGGCCCCACCTCTTTCCCCAGGGTCACCATAAAAGTGGGTGGTCCCAGGAAGGAGGTGTTCATTTTGGACCTAGACTTCAACTGTGACAGAGCTCCTGCTGAAGTAACATACCTGTGGCTAATGAAGATCCAATGATCAGAGGGCCCAGAATACTAGTCATTTGTTTTTTCTTTTCTACAATTAAATGGGGTTGCCCTGCTGGCACTTAAGCCTTTCTTCTGGTATCCTAGGTCTGTTAAATATGTTCACAAAATATAAGACTGGTTATACAAATTCAGTGGATTCAGAAAGTATTCAGACCCCTTCACTTATTGCAGACTTTGTTGTGGTGTAGATTAAATTTCAAATGGATAAAATGATGCTGACATGTTGAATTTCAGCAGGTTTCACATCCCCTAAACATAAGAAATCTCACTTCATTGATGCTGTTCAACGATGGTGCCATACCGCAGTGGAGCGTCCATATTCAATTGACCTTAGCCACAGCCAGACTAATGGCAGAGCGCTGTGCTTTGTGTATTTGAATTACTCATATGCCATCGTGAATTTGGTGTATTGAGTCAGCTTCTGCCCATTGTGGTTACTTTATGATTTACCATCGTATATGAAATCTTCTTTGTTAGCAGATACCTACAGCAGTGAGGCTCAGCAGAGGTATGTAATAATCCACCAAGACACAAGGGTTCAAAATTCAACCTCCCAGCTACACATTTCTTTTACTATCTTCAAATTAGAAATTTTGTTAAACAGAAATTGCCCGATTTCCCCACCTTGCACCCTCCACAATGCTGGAAAAAATACTGCTCAATTTCGAGGAAACAAACACTATATCCGCAACATATAAAATCTTATTAGAGTCCCTACCTTTCAAAGATCCAAGAGGACATTGGGAAGAAGATCTCTTAATCAATATATCAGAAAAGGAGTGGAAGGTAGCAAAGCAGAGAATTCACTCGAGTTCTATATGCGCAAAGCATAGAATTATTCAACTAAAAATTATATATCGAGCTCATCTGTCTCGCTTAAAACTGTCCAAAATGTTTCCAGGCCAGGATCCAACCTGCGAGTGCTGCAACCAAGCTCCTGCCTCACTGGGTCACATGTTCTGGGCCTGCACCAAACTAACATCATTTTGGACAAAAATTTTTAAGTGCCTCTCAGACAGCCTTGGGGTCACAATCCCTCCTAACCCACTAACAGCTGTGTTCGGTGTTCTTCCAGATGGACTGGAATTGGAGAGGGACAAGCAAACGGTGATTGCATTCACTACACTCTTGGCACGCAGACTTATTCTGTTAAATTGGAAGAATCCTAATTCTCCTCTTATAAGTCAGTGGGAAACCAATGTTTTATATTATTTGAAATTGGAAAAAATCAAATTTTCAGGTAGAGGATCTGTACAACATTTTTTCAAAACATGGCAGGATTTAATCAATATTATTTTAGAATAAGAGAAATAACTATTATTGCATTTAACTCCCTTCTCCATCTCTTATTTATATAGATATTTACTTCTCCCTTTCCTTTGTTTAATGTTGCCTTATTAAAAAGCCTAAAGCAATTTTCCTTTAGCTAAGCTCTCCTTCTCAGGGGTGGGGTTTGATTTGTCTTCAGATTTGTTGGGTTATAAATTGATCTGTTTGTATGGAATGATTACAATGAAAATTAATAAAATAAAAATATTAAGACACAAGGGGACACTGCCATTAACGCTGTCATCTTCTTCTCTCCCCACAGTGCCGAGAAGCCACACGGTGACGACATTTAGCCCCGCTTCTTCCGGTCCAGCTGCCATAAAATCCCAGGCATCCTTGAAGGAGGCGTCACTTTTGGCCAAAGCAAACTTCCTGCGATCCTTTGTTTTAAATTCCTACTAAAGGGATGCAAACCAACGAGTGCTGTTTTCAGTTCTTCTTCTTTATTTTGTGTCCTTGAACGTAATTAAAGGGATGTCCAGGTTGGTGCCCCAAAATTTCTTGCCACGGTCCTCAGCTGTCATTACCACACAAGGGAAACGGGAAATTTTGGAACTAGGTGTTGGCGACCCTGGGGCATCAGCAGGTGTTTGGGACCAATGCGACCTCGTTGAGAACCCCTTGCCATTAGTTATTATGGAGCAGTGGAGTGGCTCGCAACGAGCGTTCGCTGTGGAAGAATGGTGTTATAAGAATGGTGATAGAGTGACCGCTGCACAAAGGGAATTTTTGGCATCATTACCAGTTAGGACATCACGATTGTGTCCTGTCTGCTCATGCAATTAGAACTCGAATGAGTAATTTCGAAGAAAATTTTCGAAGTCCTCCAGTGGAGTCACTTCACATACTGCCTGACAATCGATGCCAGCTATTTGACGATTGTTGGGAAGGCGCATCATTTCACAGCGACGGCCTCCGAGATCCCCAGATCTCACTGTTTATTATATTTTTTCTGTGGGGACATCTTAAAAGCCAAGTGTACCGCACACGTCCTGAAGCCATTGCTGAACTAAAAACAAGGACTGAAGAGGAAAACGCGGGCATTCCTCTTGACATGTCACATGGAGCAATGAAGAATTTCCACCACACGCTGTCAGAATGTGTACGGAGAAATGGACAACACCTTCATGAGGTTTTCTTCAATACAGAAAATGAATATTGATTACCATCTTTGATTGCATATCCTATACAATACATTTCATCCTTAAAGGTATTTTGTAATGTGTTTATTCGTGCATTGAACGTCAATTGAAAAATCTCCCGTTTCCCTGTGCCACCCTGTATATAAGTATATGAGTGTGTGTGTGTGTGTATAAAAATATACATTAAAGGATCATTTACTTTGCACTACATCATCAAATTGCCCCCCCCCACCCCCACCCCCCATAGATTTGTTGACTGTTTTGGGTGCGACACTCTTCTACTGAGTACCAAACTTCTGAATGTGGAGATGAGCACAATGTCGCCTCGCTCTGCTCTGTTTGCCTTAGTCATTTTTTTTCTTGTTTGTTTTTTACCCAAGCCCCTCGACACAACTGAGAACATAAAGAAGCCCCCTCCCCGACTCCTCTACTTACATGGACTTTGCATTCTCTTTGGATGCACGCTGCTGCTGCTCAGGACAAAGGACATGAGGGCTTCACATGGCTTTCAAAGAACTGTGAGTGCGCCTTTATGTGAGAAAGTTGTCGCGGTCCTCCTCCTTGTCTTCTCACACTTACATTCAGTGGCACCCTGCGCTATGGTGAGGTGATGGAGCGAGTCTGAGGCGTTTTTAATCCTATCTCAGGGCCCCAGTTTAAGGGGGGGTGGGGGGGGGGTCAGGTTAATTTGTCTAACTGCAGTCTTGCAATAACTGCATCTCGCTTACCTGGTAGTGACATCTTTTAAAATGCTACTTAACTGGGACTAGTGGGCAGGGTCTCAAAAGTGGAGAAGGGGCAACTGTTGTTATATTTTAATCCTGGGCTCAAATTTTGTGCCCACTATGTTGGGAAATTTGGATGTAACTTCAAGCGTATTATAACAATCACAGCTTTACAAGACAATACGATACAATTTATTTTTGTATAGCCCAAAATCACACAAGAAGTGCCGCAATGGGCTTTAACAGGCCCTGCCTCTTGACAGCCCCCCTGCCTTGACTCTCTAAGAAGACAAGGAAAAAACTCCCAAAAAAACCTAGTTGGGAAAAATGGAAGAAACCTTGTGAAAGGCAGTTCAAAGAGAGGCCCCTTACCAAGTAGGTTGGGCGTGCAATGGGTGTCAAAAAGAAGGGGGTCAATACAATACAATACAATACAATACACAGAACAGAACAAATCCTCAATACAGTATAAAAATGAAAATTTTAGAAGTACGGAGCAGAATTTAACAGTAGATGATATCACATGATAAGATTTGGATATGTTTACAGTCCTGGAGACTTCGGCCACCAAGCTGCCTCCCCCATTTGGCCATTCCACGGCTGAAACAGCGCTGGGCCAGCCAATCCGATGAAAGGACCCCTCTTTCCAATGATTCCTGCGATCCTCCATCAGGGATGACTTTACCTTAGGCAGGCAAAACAACTTGGCAGGTGGACCGTGGCACCAAGTGCCACATTTGAGTACTGAGAAGAGAAAAAGAACAGGTGAGGGTTAGGATCCAATTCTAACTATCATGTTACTTATGTTTTACTGCTAATGACTAACAACAGAGGTGCAGTCTGTACAGTTAATCAGCAGCTCTAGTCAGGGTGTGCTAAATTGAAGTAGTGAGTCTTCAGCCAAGATTTAAAAGCTGAGACCGAAGGGGCATCTCTTATAGTAGCAGGCAGACGACTCCACGGTTTAGGGGCCCTGTAACTAAAAGCTCGACCTCCCACTGTTATTTTATTAATCCTTGCAATCATAAGCAGACTGGCATCTTGAGATCTTAATGTGTGCTCTGGTTTGTAAGTCATGATAAGTTCAGACAAGTAAGCCCGACCTTGGCCATTTAATGCTTTATATGTTAAAAGGAGGATTTTGAAATCTGCCCTAAACTTAACCGGGAGCCAGTGTAAGGATTTAAGAACTGAACTCCATGATTGCTGTTTACAGTATGTTGGATTATCAGAAAAGACACAAAAACACTTTCATTGTGCCTACTCTTTATTTTTGTAATGTAACAAATCTTTACAAGACAAAATAGCAAATAAAAAGAATCATGGGTCCCTGGTACACCTTCAGTCCATAAAAAAAGCAGATCACCATTCACCGTTCCGCTTTGGAGCAAACGTTGAGCAGAGCAGCCATGTTTACTCCTAGAAAGCTGACTGGTCAAGGCTGAAACTTTATCACTGTGACTCACCGTGTTTCTATATGTGTGCAGGGAAAGCTGTGCAAAATGATCACAAAAGTCTGGATAATTACTGACATTCCTTGTGTGGGTGCGTGTGTCTGTACATAAGAGGTGAGACCCAAAAATAACCGGATTAAATAAAAAAAATATGTATTGACGAGTTACAGCATTCTAAACATTGTCACCTTCTATGCAAACTTTTGTCATGTGAAGTTCTTCGTGCAAAATGCGTCTCACTGATTCCCTCTCAATACCAGCCAACTCTGTGGTAGCTCGAACACCTAGGCGACGATCATTTCGAACAATCTGATTCACTGTTTTGATGTTTTCGAGACGAGCGTGGGCGACCTGGGCGTTAAACGTCTTCCATATTTTCTTGTCATTCCTTGAAACATTTGTGCCACTCAAAAACTTGTGTGCGAGACAAACTGTTTTCACCGTACACTGCTTTTATCATTTCATAAGTTTCTGTGGCTGTTTTGATCAATTTGATGTTGATTTGCTGTTCAATTTTTTCAACCGACATTATCGCGACAACTCGCTTAGCGATTGTTGTGCAAATACTGACTAGGCTATTCCTAGGATATAGCTAGCCGGTCGACGGTTTGACAGGGCGTGTAGGAGAGGATAAAGTTCTATGATTCACGTCCGGCTGACCTCCAGACAGTTTTTCAAGAAAGCCCCTAGCCGAATCCGGTTATTTTTGTGTCTCGCCTCGTATATGTATGTATGTATGTTTTGAACCACAGGGTCGAGTACAGCCACCCTAACCCCGACACAGACAGGCAGGACACGGGTTCACCACCCAACACACACAGTTTATTTACAGTAGGAGAGTGTTTTCTCTCTCCCTAAAGCACAATTCATAGTCCTTTACTCTTTCCTTTTCTCTTCCTCTCTTGTTCCATCCTTCTGCTTCCACTCCCTGTCAGGCAAGTGTCATCCATTTCCTCCTGACTCTGGCTCTCCGAATGGAGTGAGGCGGCTCCATTTATTCAGTTCCTGGGAGTACTCCATGTGACTCATCAGTATTACCTGGAATCATTCCCAGGTGTGGTAGAAGTCCACTATAGGCTCTGCAGCTCCCCCGGAACCCAACAGGGCTGTACCAAACTCCAACTCCCAGCATGCCCTGTGGGAATCCATGGTGCCACAACCACCCAGGAAGGTTGCCCTCTAGTGTCCCAGGAGAGGTATTGCCTCATCGATGCCCTCTCCCCTGATCCTTCCATTCTGTTGGCGTCGCCACCAGGTAGTGGCTGTGGCCACCCGTCACAATGTATAAAGATATATATATATACTACTAGTCAAACATTTTAGAACGCTGCAGTGTTTCTTCAGGTTTATTCAGTTGAAATGCAGTGAACGACCTAAAATGGTGAAAAGGTAAGCAGCAAGCTGCCAGAGGTTTAAATTTAAAGTTTAGGTTAGCAAAAAGTGAAATTATAAAAGCGCCTTCTTCAAGGAACAACAAATAGGTTACAACCTACAAATGTTCTGCAGCAGTTCAAGTCAATGAAGCCTTGCAAGATGAAGCAAACAATTTGTACAGGTGTCCATAACTTCTGTTATAGAGGCCTGTCAGATAATACAATAATACAAAGAGTACACCACACACATTTCAACCCTAATTAAGGCTCATCAGTTGTACGCACCTTTTTGACAGATACTCGATAGCATGCTGGGATCTGCGTCTCCCAACTGAGAGGGCATGGCAGACGTTTGCTGACTGGCCGACCAACCACAAGCGCTACGTGGTAGGTGACCACCCAAATAACCAGATTTTGATTCAGAGCTATGGATATAATACACCCTATTAAGTACGTGAACAAGCCACCATACCACAATGTCTGAGGCTTCGCTTCACACACTAACGTCTGAGGTTCAATACCTGCAAGGGCATACACCTGATGAGCCCCAATTAGGGCAAAATACGTGTCATATACGCTTTGTATTATTTGACAGGTACTCTATAACACACACACTTATAAATATATATACTAGGTGTCCCCCGCGGCTGTGCCCACGTAGTAGTGAAATAGGACAAACTTTAAAAATCAATACACGTGCCATTGTATCTGATCTTGTTCAGCTCTGATGGGAGAGCTTCCCCGGCATGTAGAGAAGAGCACATGGCCATGATATCTCTGCCAATGAGCAGCTACCCTCTAAAACACACGTAGCTCTGATCTCTCTCTCTCAAAAACGTCAAACGTTTCTCCTTAACAATCTGTAGATGATAATGTCTGCTGAACAAACAGATATCACTGGCTAAGCAGGGGCGAGGTACGCTGCAACACGTGGCGAGAGGTAGAGCAACTCAAACGGAATCTGGTGCGTGAGTGAGGATTCACGCAAATAAATCGGTACCGCAAGCAAACTATGATACTTAGCATGATGAGAGAAGTCGCAAAATCAACCGGAATGTTCAAGTAAATTCTAGAAAAAAAACTTGGTTTAAATCCGTTAAGTAGTTCTCTTGTTCGCTAGCTAAGTGGATTTAAGGTATGCCCTGAGGCTGGCGTGTGAGTGAGGAGGGCCCACCCCCCTTGGATTCATGCAAATAAATCGGTACCGCAAGCGAACTATGATACATAGCATGATGAGAGGAGTCACAAAATCAACCAGAATGTTCAAGCAAATTATAGAAAAAAACACAATCTAAATCTGTTAAGTAGTTCTCTCGTGAAAAGCGGACAGACCGACAAACAGACAGACAGACGTTGGATTATTTATAAATGTATATAAATAGCTAGTATAGGGCACAATGCAATTACAAACCTTGGGCAGTACCATGTAAGGTGAACACACACACTACCAAACACACACTAAGGCCAAACACATGACACACACATATATATATAGAAAAGCTATACAAGATAGGGGGACAAACGTAACTCATTGGAGCTTGCTCCAAGTCAGGTTCCAGGTCCAAAATCAGACACCATCCTCCAGGGACCTGTCTGGTCTTATAGAGGTCCGACTGGAAAGGGTGGGTCCAGCTCTGGGGGTGCTGCGGCCAGGTTAGTTTCCGTCATTGCTTGGCTTTTCTGAGCGGTAGGTGGAAAAGTAGAGACAGTTAATGTAAAAGCCCCTTTTGACCTAGAGTGGTACTGCTTTCCTCAGCAGAGTCAGGAAGGTGATCCCCAGGTGCACATGCCTGACTATAGATATATATGTATAGCTTTATAAGGCATATCAGCTGCTGAGTCCATCTATATTGTCCATCTATCCTTTTATTGATCAGATTTTGAGCTCACACAGAACCAGCCTCACCCTGCTTCAATGAACTCAAGGAGCGCCAACCTATCGCAGAGTAAACACAAGCCATTTTACAGTTGCCAATCAGACCTACACAACATACCGTATGCGTTATTAGCTTGCTGCTGTCTACTGAACCATCTAGTGGACCAGCTGATTCCAATCCAGGAGTCAATAACTGAAGTATTGGGCACAAGGTAGGAGCCAGCACTGGGAAGCCCCAATCTTATGTAGCCTATAGGCCATGTGCCCCGGGGTCCTCAGCATCATTTAATGTATTTTTAGCATATCAGGAATTCAGTGAAAATATGCACAGATATTTAATAAATGCCAGCCCTTGAATGGCACTTTACTGGGCTGTGTGGTTCCTTGTAGAATCGTTGCATTCTATGGTGGGCTCTTTGCATATAAATTTGATTCTTTGGGCTTTGAAAAATCGTAATAAGTAGATAAAACAGAACTCTTTAATGTATAGTTGCTGATCTAGTAGGACACAAACAGATCAAGAACACTTGAGCTTAGCCTGTGTTTTTGTATACAGCGAGAGACCTTTTAATATTATGAAGCCATTGGTGCTTCACAAGTCTGTTATCTTTGATATCATTTATTCACTGCCCTGTTACAAATCTAAATAAGATTCTTTCTGGAACCTTCATGTAGGTGGTTCTCTTGGGAGCCAAAAGTGGTTCCCTTATGGCATCACTCGGAATAACCCCTTTAGGCAACTTTACTTGTTAAGAGTATAATTCAGTCAAAATGTGCCAAAACAGTACCCATGGTCCCATTTTTGAATGATTATGGGTGGCCTGTGTCATCAGTGGCATCTGTCTTATTGGACCTATTGGCCTTGAAGTTAATGAGTAGCTGGACTTTTTGTTTCGATTAAACCCATGCCAATCCCAAAAAATAAAAGCAACAGTTTGAGTTTATTGGGATGACTATGCCCAAGGTACCCTTAGGGGGCAAGATTCAGCCATGACTATATAGGGCTCTCTCTGTCTCACATACACACACACACACAGACCTGCCCAATGAATTCAAGACGCATGTCTTTTGCAATGTGGATGGGAACTGAGAATACCCTGAGAATAACCAGCATACACACACGGGGAGAACATGCAAAGAGTGCCACAGATATGGGACTTGAAGTTGCGAGATAGTTGCACATTGCACCATGTTTATCGAATATACAGTATAAGACTGAAGAATTCTGTGTAAGCACACAAAAAAGAAGAGAAAGTTAGCCTATGAATGCCAAAAAAAAATAAAGCAACAAAAGATAATTGAAGAAAATGAACGTGCTCCGAACTTTCAATCAAGCCATTTCTGACTGTCTTAGAATCAAGCTGGGCTCTTCGCTGCATTAAAATCCAAACTGTGAGACTCTCAGTAAATGTAAGAGCAGCTCCGTGTCAGAAACATGCAGAAGCTCTCTGCAGACCCCCAGACACACAAAAACACCAAGGAGTGCAGCGCCTGTGCATTGAGGAGGAATTTTCATTATTCACCTGCTTGATGAAGGAGCATTTAAGGAGACACCAGCACTCCGTCTTAGCACAGAGAGGGGGTTGTAGGCGCCCCTGAAAACTGTGCTGGAAATCTGTGGTTTTTAAAAGGAAAGAATGAACCAAATAATCAATCAGTCAGTCAGTCAGTCAGTCGTTCGGTTAGTTAGTTAGTTAGTTAGTTAGTTAGTTAGTTAGTTAGTTAGTTAGTTAGTTAGTTAGTTAGTTAGTTAGTTAGTTAGTTAGTTAGTTAGTTAGTTAGTTACATTCACACACAGACTTGGACTCAGACTGATGAGTTTCTGCCAGTTCCAGTACTACAGTGGGGCAAAAAAGTATTTAGTCAGCCACCAATTGTGCAAGTTGTCCCACTTAAAAAGATGAGAGAGGCCTGTAATTTTCATCATAGGTATACCTCAACTATGAGAGACAAAATGAGAAAAAAAAATCCAGAAAATCACATTGTCTGATTTTTAAAGAATTTATTTGCAAATTATGGTGGAAAATAAGTATTTGGTCACCTACAAACAAGCACGAGTTCTGGCTCTCACAGACCTGTAACTTCTTCTGTAAGAGGCTCCTCTGTCCTCCACTCATTACCTGTATTAATGGCACCTGTTTGAACTCGTTATCAATATAAAAGACACCTGTCCACAACCTCAAACAGTCACACTCCAAACTCCACTATGGCCAAGACCAAAGAGCTGTCAAAGGACACCAGAAACAAAATTGTAGACCTGCACCATGCTGGGAAGACTGAATCTGCAATAGGTAAGGAACTTGGTGTGAAGAAATCAACTGTGGGAGCAATTATTAGAAAATGGAAGACATACAAGACCACTGATAATCTCCCTCGATCTGGGGCTCCACACAAGATCTCACCCCGTGGGGTCAAAATGATCACAAGAACGGTGAGCAAAAATCCCAGAACCACACGGGGGGACCTAGTGAATGACCTGCAGAGAGCTGGGACCAAAATAACAAAGGCTACCATCAGTAACACACTACGCTGCCAGGGACTCAAATCCTGCAGTGCCAGACGTGTCCCCCTGCTTAAGCCAGTACATGTGCAGGCCCGTCTGAAGTTTGCTAGAGAGCATTTGGATGATCCAGAAGAGGATTGGGAGAATGTCATATGGTCAGATGAAAAAACTCTACTCGTCATGTTTGGAGGAGAAAGAATGCTGAGTTGCATCCAAAGAACACCATACCTACTGTAAAGCATGGGGGTGGAAACATCAGGCTTTGGGGCTGTTTTTCTGCAAAGGGACCAGGACGACTGATCCGTGTAAAGGAAAGAATGAATGGGGCCATGTATCGTCAGATTTTGGGTGAAAACCTCCTTCCATCAGCAAGGGCATTGAAGATGAAACGTGGCTGGATCTTTCAGCATGACAATGATCCCAAACACACCGCCCGGGTAATGAAGGAGTGGCTTCGTAAGAAGCATTTCAAGGTCCTGGAGTGGCCTAGCCAGTCTCCAGATCTCAACCCCATAGAAAATCTTTGGAGGGAGTTGAAAGTCCGTGTTGCCCAGCGACAGCCCCAAAACATCATTGCTCTAGAGGAGATCTGCATGGAGGAATGGGCCAAAATACCAGCAACAGTGTGTGAAAACCTTGTGAAGACTTACAGAAAACATTTGACCTCTGTCATTGCCAACAAAGGGTATATAATAAAGTATTGAGATGAACTTTTGTTATTGACCAAATACTTATTGTCCACCATAATTTGCAAATACATTCTTTAAAAATCAGACAATGTGATTTTCTGGATTTTTTTTTTCTCATTTTGTCTCTCATAGTTGAGGTATACCTATGATGAAACTTACAGGCCTCTCTCATCTTTTTAAGTGGGAGAACTTGCACAACTGGTGGCTGACTAAATACTTTTTTGCCCCACTGTACCTGGCAACAGTGCAGGTCCCAAACCCCATGATAACTCTGAATGAATGAACCAATCAAATTGTTAGTTAGTTCATTTTGCACACTCACACGCACACACACTTGGACTTGGTCTGATGAGAGACATTCACACATTTACCCTGGTCTAGCACTGGCTGGTGATGGCAAAGGCCTGCAAATCCTGTGATGAAAATGAAGGAATACATGAATCTATCAGTCAATCAACAAATCTGTGAATCAATTATTCAACGTGTAATTTAGTTAGTTAGTTCCACAAGCAGGGTGGAATGGGTGGAGAAGAGTGTCAGGAGTGATTTGTGACAGACGGGTATCAGCAAGAGTGAAAGGGAAGGTCTACAGGATGGTAGTGAGACCAGCTATGTTATATGGGCTGGAGACGGTGGCACAGGAGACAGAGCTGGAGGTGGCGGCAGAGTTAAAGATGCAAAGATTTGGGTGTGATGAGGATGGACAGGATTAGAAATTAGGACATTAGAGGGTCAGCTCAGGTTGGACAGTTGGCAAAGTCAGAGAGACGAGATAGCGTTGGTTTGGACATGTGCAGAGGAGAGATACTAGGTATATTGGGAGAAGGGTGCTAAGGATAGAGCTACTATATAAGAGGAACAGGGGAAGGCCTAAGAGGAGGTTTATGGATGTGGTGAGAGAGGACATGCAGGTGATGGGGGTGACAGAACAAGATGACGAGGACAGGAAGAGATGGAAGAAGATGATGCGCTGTGGCGACTCCTAACAGGAGCAAGAAGAAGTTCCACACATTCACACAAGCATCTCAAGTCATTCACCTTGCTCCAGTACTGCATGACAATGGTGCAGGCCCCAAATCTTGTGATGAATTTCAACAACTCAATCAACCAATCAGTGAATCAATCAATCAACTTGTTAGTTAATTAGCATCCACCCACCCACACACACTTAGACTCAGTCTGATGACTGATCTTCACTCATTCACTTTATTACAGATCTCCCTGGCAATGGTGCAGGTCTTAAATGCTGTGATAACTTTGAACGAGTCAATCAACCAGTCAAACAACTAATTGTTGAATCAATCAATGAACTTGTTTGTTAATTAGTTCTGCACATTCACAAATGCACTTGGACTCAGACTAATGGGTGATATTCCCTTCTTCTCCCGATGGTGCCATGCTCTAAATCCCATGATAACATTGAAAATGTCAATGAATCAGTCATTTTGTTAGTTAGTTAGTTAGTTAGTTAGTTAGTTAGTTAGTTAGTTAGTTAGTTAGTTAGTTAGTTAGTTAGTTAGTTAGTTAGTTAGTTCCACACAGACATGCATGGACTTAATCTGATGAATGGTCTTCACTCATTCACCCTGCTCTGGTAATGGTAATGGCGCAGGTCCCAAATCCTGCATGATAACATTTGAACATGTCAATCAGTCGGTCATCTTGTTAGCTGGTTAGACCCGCACATTCACACACACACTTGGACTCGGACTGATGGGTGATATTCACTCTTTCTCTCCGTTCCAGTCCCACTGGTGATGGTGGCAGGCCCCAAATTTAACTTCAAGTGAGTGGTGGTTAGGGACTTGGGGGCACACTTTGGTGACTTCACTTTCACCAAAGCCACCTAAACGGCCTACCCATTATCGATTTCGTCTGGGCAGAAGGTAGCCATCAGGGCAGGATACGATGCCAGTGCACAACTTTGCACACTAAAGCCCCTAATCTAACAGGTGGTGTATGGACTGAAAACTCGGAGAGAAACACATTGGCACATGGAAGTAACACGCAGATTAAAACCATGCATACTTTGGTTTAATATTCTTTTTTAAAACTATCGTTTATGCATTTATGGTCAGTATAGTGGTCTCCTGGAGTCGCTCTTAGCTTCCCACCTGATGGTGGTCCATGAATGCTCTTCTTGAGTGCCGTGAGCTGCTGACGCTGGAGTCACTCAGTTCAACTGGTCCCAGACAGGTCCTCTCCTTAACTCTCTTTCAACGTCATTAAATTGGAATGAGAGAACTAGGAGAGGGCACCTCTCTTTTTTTTTTTTGTTCCCCTCATCCCTTGCCCTCCTCTGCGCCCCTCCAGCCCGTGCCAATTCCGCCTCCAAGGGGCCATTCCTTGGATCCATCCTCCTTTTCACATGTAACACATAAAATACCAACACAATTGCTCTTTCCTGCCGTGTCAAACACCCTCATTCATAACGTCTGTATTTCGGCGCATCTCCCCCCATACACCCCCCACCCTGTTCCTACACACATGCGCAGCCCCGCGATTTTAATATTCATGAGGTTTGCTTTAAAAAAGCGAGAGAATGATAAAGGAGTGAGGACCATCCCCCACACTATATACGAGGTTTTGCAGACGCGGGACTGTGCCCAGTAAATTGGGAAGCAGGACGGGACGGCATTTATCTTTTTTTTTTTTCTGTTAAAACAAGAGACTCCATGCATTGCCTGATAGTGATGCACAGCTTGGCAAAGAATTCCCGCAAACTTCTGCGTTGTAGCTATAGATACAAACCCAAGCTGGTCGTGAACAGAACTCCAACATGTTGCAGCCACTACCCCTCGGCACAGCCAAATGTTTCTGCAGCTGCCCTTTTGTCCCGTTTCTTAAATAAACAAAGGACAGATACAAATTAATGACCTAAATTTACAGCAAAACACACAGCCATCTGAGGGGCAAATTGTCTTCTCCGAGCAGATGTTAAATAACGCAGCTATGCGAACAATAACGGAGTACATTAAAAGATGATCATTATATTGTGGCACTCGCCTTCAGAGCCCGCTCGCGCTCCTTTTCTGTTTTTCTTTTTCTTTCTTTCTTTCTTTTTTTTTTTTTTTTTTGATTTATGGATGAATAACGGGGGGCGTCGGCAGCGGTTTGTTCAGACGACATTCCCCGATCTCCAATCTCTAGAAGCGAAAAAAGTTTTGGTTTAACCACTTTGTCTTTTTGGATAGGAACTGAGATGCTGCGGTGTAAACTTTACTATGAGTGTTTAGTCAATGACACGAGGGGGCCCGTTATATTACATAGCAATGCTACGATGAAACTTTAATTCCTGAATCTTTTTAAAATAGTAAATAACAGATTTTCCTAAGTTTATAAAATGTTTAATTCTCAAGTTTATTCCATGACAGTAAGTGACCGTTAAATCACGTCATGAATAAGTTAAAAAAATTTAATTCGCAAATCTTTTTTAAATAGTCTATAACTGCTATTGATACGTTAAAATTTTAATTCTACAATCTTTTTTAGAAATTCTATAACTCTTATTGATAAGTTCAAATTTAAATTTTACAATCATTTTTAAAAAGTCTATAACTATTATTGATAAGTTCAAATTTTAATTTTACAATCTTTTTTAGAAAGTTTATAACTCTTATTGATAAGTTCAAATTTTAATTCTACAATCATTTTTAAAAAGTCTATAACTATTATTGATAAGTTCAAATATTAATTTTACAATCTTTTTTAGAAAGTCTATAACTGTTATTGATAAGTTCAAATTTGAATTCTACAATCATTTTTAAAAGTCTATAACTCTTATTGATAAGTTCAAATTTGAATTCTACAATCATTTTTAAAAAGTCTATAACTATTATTGATAAGTTCAAATATTAATTTTACAATCTTTTTTAGAAGGTCTATAACTGTTATTGATAAGTTCAAATTTTAATTCTACAGTCATATTTAAAAAGTCTATAACTGTTATTGATAAGTTCAAAATTTAATTCTACAATCTTTTTTAAAAAGTCCATAATTGTTATTGATAAGTTAAAAAATATAATGCTGTAATCTTTTCTATAACTCGTTTTTTTTTTTAATTATGAATAAGTTTAACTCTTAAGTTTATTCTATGACATTAAGTGACTAATAAATCACATCATGGGTAAGTTAAGAAATTAACTGGCGAATCGTTTTTAAAAAGGTCTATAATTGTTATTGATTAGTTCACATTTTTATCCCTTAATTTTTTTTAATATAGAGTATGGCTGATTTTGTTTTAACAAATTTTGAATAAGTTTAATTCTTAGGCTTATTGTATGACAATAAGTGACCAGTTATATCATTGATAAGTTAAAATTTAAATTTTTTAAATATGTAGTGTATGGTTTTTTTTTTAATTTATGAATATGTGTAATTCCTAAGTTTATTCTGCGACATTACAGGTATAGTACACGCCATTGAAAAGTTAAAATTTCAATTTGTGACACTTTTTAAAATATTGTATAAGTGTTTTTTTTATCTATTTATGAATATGTTTAATTCCTTAGTCTTTTCTATGACATTAAGTGCCCCGTTATAGTACACGTCATTGATAACTTAAAATTTTAATTTGTGAATCTTTTTTTAGATAGTGCATTATTGTTTTTTAAAAAATTCTGAATGTTTCATTTCTAAGTTTATTACACGACACTCAGTGTCCCGTTATATTGCACGTCATTGGTAAGTTTAAAAAGTTTTCCGTTAATCTGTTTAAATAGTGTATCATTGATTTTTTTTTTTTTTAATGTATGAATATTGTCATTCTTGAGTGCATTTCTGACATTAAGTGGCCCGTTATATTATACAGCTTTAGTAAGGTGAAAAACTTAATTCGTGAATCTTTTTTAAAGGGTAGTTAAGCCGTAAAGAAGAGTTTTCTCTCCCCCTCACCTGCTGCTGACTTCGTCTCGTACACTCGGCTCATTTCATCTTTTCGAACCGCTTGGGGTCGCGGCGTCTTTATAAACCATTTTTTAAAGTTACCTCTTAGATACCCGTAACGTTCGCTCGTGTGTGTGTGCTTCATTTGTTAAAATCTTACTGCGTTTGTCAAATGGAAAGCGCGCCCCATACCAACACCCGGATTGCTGAGCCTCAGCCCGCACAGTCCCGTTAACTCTTCATTCTGCTGATCGTCCCTTCCTGATAGCAGGCGGGCAGAGGCGCTCCTGTAGCCCCTTCGTGTTAAGACTGTTTACGGGAGAAATCCAAAACGAGACAGCCGCGTCTCCAAGGGGGGCACCCGGGGAGGTTCGAGCGGACCTTTCGGCGTAGAATGATTGACAAGCACGTCCGATAAACTCGAGCGGAGCTTGCAAAGAGCAGCGAATCGCCTGGCACCCCCCTGGTAGGCCGTGACAGTATGATTAAGGAGGGGTGGGTGGCGATTTTAAACCGTTTCTGAAGTTATCGATCCTTCTAGTTATACGCGAAGCGTCACCGAGCGCACAGCCTCCAGAAGTAACGCGCCGTTACCGAGGATGACAGATCCCGGTAACCCGTTTTCAGTCTTGTCACGTGTACAGAGCAGAGTGAACTTGCTACTAACACGTGCTAATAAACGTCTCCGGGAATTCCAAAAGTCGGTCAGATGTGCAATGATGGCGTAGCACCAGCCCTTAACCCTGCAAGCCCCACATCTCCTGCCCCATGCACTCTGACAAAGAACGCTGCTTCAGCGACACTTTCCTGGGTTCTCGTAAAGCCATTGGTCTGACAAAGAACCATTTCATTCTGGAAAGTTTTCTTCTACATAAGAAGTTGATTCTTTGGGCTTTGACAAAGTTCCTAATATGTGGACAAAGCAGCTCATTAGAAAGGTGTAGTGGGCTGCCCAGCAGGACCTTTACTTTCATGCACTCCCTTTGAAATCTGGAACCTATAGAATCGATACGTTCCTTCTGGAGCTCTCGCGTGTGGATGATTCTTTTAGAAACCACAAATGGTTTCATCACTCTGTGGCACCTTCATTTTTTAAGGAGTGACTTGTGTTGGTCTCCACCTTCACTCCATCCAGGAGCAGCCCGGCTCGTGGTGGGCAGATAGTTAGCCCTCCAGGGTAAGTTCTTGTCTGTGACTACCACTACCTGGAGCCACATTGTGACACTCGCGTCATTAACTTTATAGTCTATCCGTGGTTTTATCATATTTTGGTTTGTGATGCTGGGGTGGCATTAATGAGCTGATCCCATGGAGCTAAGTGATTTACGTTCACTGACCCACATTAACTTCCATACCTTTTTAGATTTAATTTTCCAGATCCTCACCTTCAAATATTGCGTTATTGGTTTAACTCCGAGTGCTGGGTGCTACGGTCTTAGGGGTCCAACACCTAAGCATTTCACTACATTTTCTCCGGTGTATAATTGATTTGATTTTGGCATGGAAATAAGCCTGTCGTAATGCCATCTACACAGCAGACATCTAACCGTTTATGCAATTCCAGGAGGATGCATAGGGCCGAGACAATGGACACCAGTGGCCCAGAATTCTTTTGAAAGTTCATAGGATCAAGGAAACTTACCTTGCCGACATCATGGCTTACACTGGGTGAAGAGCAACTGGATCTTGCAAATAAATGGTGGTCCAATAATGAATGGCACATGGCTGGGTTCTTTCACAGCTCGATTGTCTGACAACCAACCATTTCAGTCTGGGAAGGATTCTATGGGCTTTGACAAAGTTCTCAACATGTGGCCAATACTTTACAGGCAGTGTGGTGGAGTGGCTTTAAGGCTTTGGATTTTTAAAACCTGAGATTGAGGGTTGAAATCCCACCGCTGACACCATGTGATCATCAGAAATCCAACTTGAGCTGCCTGTGCTCCAATTAGAAAGGAATAAAAACAAAGGAAATGTAAGTAATTGTATAACATTGCCTTAGATAAAGGCATCAACCACATTAGTAAATAATAAAATCTTTAAGAGTAGGGTGGCACTGTGGCACAGTTCGCTTCCCGGGTCCTCCTTGCATGGAGTTTGCATGTTCTCCCCGTGTCTGCGTGGGTTTCCTCTCACAGTCCAAAGACATGCTGGTTAGGTGCATTGGCGATCCGAAATTGTCCCTAGTGTGTGTGCGTGTGTGTCCTGCAGTGGGCCGCCACCCTGCCCTTGCGCCCTGTGCTGGCTGGGATTGGCTCCAGCAGACCCTCCGTGACCCTGTGTTAGGATATAGCGGGTTGGACAGTGACTGACT
Source organism: Erpetoichthys calabaricus (assembly GCF_900747795.2). Classification (NCBI taxonomy): domain Eukaryota; kingdom Metazoa; phylum Chordata; class Cladistia; order Polypteriformes; family Polypteridae; genus Erpetoichthys; species Erpetoichthys calabaricus. The sequence continues at coordinate 14,434,161 of NC_041408.2, read as the reverse complement.
GATCTTTAATAGATCAGGAGGAACCAAATGTCACCCGAGTTACATTTCAAAATCAGGTTCACAAATCTGTTATCTCTTCATGGCAATTTATTTATGGATCAAAATAAATAAAAAGGTTCTTTCCGAAACATTCACAGGGACGGTGGCACGGGCTCTGAAGAGCCACCCTTTACTTTTAAGAGCGGGACGGCAACTTTCCATCCCCCTTCTGCTGGTGTGCTTGGACGCCGTCTCGTCTCATTTTCAGCTGATCTGCCCACCCCAGCTGTAGCAGCCCCTTAAACTCCTATTTGAAAACAAACAAGTGCCAAACTGGAGAAGAGGGAGAGAGGGGCAGGCCGGCAAGCTGCTCAGGGAATTTCTGCCAGTGTCGTTGTAGTCGGGTCACTTTTGAGAAAGCAGTGCGGCACCTGCACCAAGAAAGATGTCTCACGGCTTCATCTTTCGGCCTGCTACTTAAAAAAAAAAAAGAAAAAGAAAGAAAAAGCTCTCCGCTTTTAAGCCGGGCATCTTCACACAAGAGTTACAGGTTAATTATCTGTAACCTGCTGAAGCCTTCGCCGGAATGAACAAAGCGCCTCATTGTTACAGAGGCGGCACCGATCCAGAATGCAAATTAAAGGCAATGCAGGATAAACAGTGTCTATAAGAGCAGGCCTGGAGCTTCCCCTCCACCAAACACCACACTCAACCCCCCAAAAACGTGTGTCGTTTTCAACAATTCAACTCGAGAAGAAACTTGCGCGTCGAGTCTGAAAGTAAGAAAAGCTTGGGGCTGTGCGATTCGTTAAATCTTCCAACACTTTCAAGGGCATCGTCGTCTTCAACGCTTCTTTTAAGTTCAAACTCTACGTGTAGTAAACATTTTATGGTGAAGCTCTTCACAAACTGCAGGTCTGACTACGGACCATCCATTTTATCATTGAAACCTGGCAAACTTTTTACAGCGCACATCTGGATTGTGCCACTTGGGACAGCAGAAAGGCACAAGGGGAAAAACAATTCAGATTCATATAATTTATTGCAGTTAGCATACAATTTAAAAATTTCACCAACAGCACACCAAAAAAAGTACAAAACTAAACAGCATTATAATTTACTCCCCTTGCAAAGGTAAAACATACTATGATTGTCAAAGCTAAACATCAGTCTAAATCAAAAAAAAAAAACAAAAAAGTCAAAAACTCTCACAGGGATTACCAATAAAAAGAAAAGATTTAAAAAAACAAAAAAAAAACAAAAAAAATCTGCTAATTCTTTAAAGACAATGATTGTCCTTACCAACAGATTTTTTTTTTTTAATTACCCCTGTCCATTTGAGATTTGAACAGTTTTTATATAAAGAATATTTAAAGTCTTCAAGTAACTAAAAGATGACTGGAGATGCTTAAGAGGCCATTTTCACAGCTTTTTTTTGTTTTGTTTTTTTTCTGATAACTGAAAGTGTCCAGCATATTATTATTTTTTTTTTCCAATAATTACCTTCTGCACAAAAATAAGCTATGTTTACAGTAGTTTAAGGCGGTCAAGTATTTTTTTTCTCCCCCAAAAGCAAGAAAAAAAAAAATAAAAGAACACACACGGGCGCAGACCTCCATGCTATTCCCATTTTTCTTTTTCTTAAATAGGAGTGCAAGACAGGGAAAGCAAACACTGTGCAAAACATTTTTTTTTTTTTTTTGCCCTGCATGGTGCCCTCTTGAGCCACGCATGCCATTCTGCTGCAAGAAGGACACACGTGGTGTACCAGATCATTCAGCCTAAGCAAAGAGCTTTCACACTTTTGTCATGTTCTTTCCTTAAAAAAAAAACAAGACAATAATATAACAATAACATCAATCAGTCAAAAAAAAAGAAATAGCCCTATCTGGATGTGTACTCAAAAAAGAACAAAAAAAACAAACACAAAAATGAATTCTCATATTTCAATATACAATCACTGGTTAGAACGTGAAAATGTGAACAAGCAAGGTTGTGAAAGGAATTCCGCCTGGGACAGGCCCAGCATTGTGAATTAGTCCTCAAATAAATAAATAAATTAACCAAACCAAACCAAACCAACCAAGCAAACCAGCAGAGCAGGCTGCTAATGTTCAGTGATTAGACACGTAATTAAAACGACTACCTGGAACTAGGAGAACAGTGCTCTGGAACATTCCTGCCTTCCGTCCTCACCCAGCTAAACTTTAGCCAGATGAGGCGCCTGTCTTAACTTTTAAAGTCTCCAACACGGAGTGTAACGTGAACTTTGCCTTGAAAGTCAGTAGCAAGTGCCGAATAGAATAAATTAATTAAAAAAAAAAAGAAAAAATTATAATAACAATAAACACTTTCACCAGTTATATTTTACACAGTTGTCAATCACCTACTTCTGACAACACAGAGATATTCATGTTAGCAAAAACAAAGAAAAAAAAAAGAAAAAATACAACAATCTGTCAACCCGCTGAAGGGACACACAGCTACCCTGAAACTAAACAGGTAAGTTTGTTATAAAACGCTCCTGGGTTCCAAAATTATAAAAAGAAAAAACACCTTCAGTTGCATCCTACGAGTCAAAGTTTAGTTGACCTTTCGTTGGACACAATTTGTTTCTCTTATTCTGCTCTACATATTTCCAAAATATTAAAAATAAAATAAAAATAAAAAAAATTCAGTGCATTTATAATGTTCTTCATTGCCCCAATGAACATCTCAACAGTGCTGCTCAAACTGTAACTGGGGGGGGGGGGGGGGGGGGGGGGGGGGGGAGGAATGGTTGGGATGGATATAATATTTTCAAACTCATTTAATCCAATTTAAGATCCTGGCTAATTATCTTTATATTAAATTTAAAAAAATTTAAAAAAACAACAAGTGTTTTTTTTTTTAAATCATGCATGTGTTGGCTCAAATACATTTTTTAAAATCGACCGACTCGACTCATTAATTAGCCCAGCCGGTGGTGTATTTGATCCGTTTACAGTAGACGCTGACCGCAATTCACATTTTCAATAGCAACTGAGCTTGGAGTTTGCTGGACTTTTAACATCCCCTTTTTAAAAAAAAAAAAACAAAAAAAAACAACTTAAAAAAGCAAGTTAATTAATCTCTCCTGGGATTTAAAAAAAAATATATATATATTTTATATATATATATGGGAGGTCTATGGACCAAAACAGCAAAGCCAGAGTTTAGAGTTTGAGAGAAAGGAAGCCATACTTCAGAATACAAATTGAATCAATCAGTCCGATTTCCCAGTAGCACAAGGGAAAGAAGAAAATTTTTTTTTTTTTTTTTTAAACAATTTGGAAGCCTGTTTTTTTTTTTTTATATAAAAAAAGGGAATAGGAAACAAAATATTCTGTAATGGAACTGTTGAGTACAGTAGCATTCGCCGACTACAGTAGTGCACCATGGATGTGTTCACAGTACCTGTTTAGTGTATTCTTACAGGCTCAGACACCTCGTCCGCATTTCACACACTTTTTTAAAACGCGGAGCGTCACCAAAACAAAAAAAAAAAAAAAGACACAAAATTGGCAGATGACGGGTGGGATGTGCGTGTCACTAGCATTCAATTTCCTGAATCATCGTCCCCTTAGCTCCCTAAAAAAAAAAATTCAGTAAGGGACCAAAGTTAACGTGATGGCAACTTAAAAAAAAAAAAGTGTGGAAGAAGAAACAACGATAAAATAGAAATTTCTTCACAAAAAAAACCAACAAAGAGCTCTCTTCTTCAGAAAACATTTTCTCAAATACCACTAAAGTGCAGTTTTAGCAGTCAAAAGGCCGAAATACAACTGAAGAGCAAGAAATACGACTGATTCCAGAACTTACCATTTCCCGGACCCCCCCCCCCCCCCCCCCAAACCCTCTCACAAACAAAAAAGTTAACCTCCCCCCCCCCCGCCCCAACAAGTGTTCATATTTCTAGATCTGAATTTGCTTCAAATTCTCAGTTCAGAAGAGTCTATTTCCAGAGTTCTTGTGAGCTGTCCTCTAATGCCCAGTCCCTGACGGCTGGTAAGTTCAGTGCTTCACTTTTTACGGACAAAGAGTTCACCAGTTCGCAGTGGAACTTGCGGATGTGCCGGTACAGGTCGCCCGACTGGGTGAACCTGCGCTCGCACCACTTGCACGCGTGTGGCTTCTCACGGGTGTGCACCACAGCATGGCGGCTCAGGTTGTGCGAGTACTGGAAGCTCTTGCCACACTGGGCACAAGTGTATGGTTTCTCACCTGAGTGGGTCCGTTCGTGCCGTTTTAGTGTGTACATGCAGGAGAAAGTCTTGCCACAGATCGAGCAGGTTGGCACGTTGACGTCTCCCGCCGGCTTGGACCGTACCCCTTCCTGCTCGCGGAAGTGTGTACTGAGGTGGATCTGCAGGATGTGTGGGCTGGGGAAGACCTTGTTGCACAGGGGGCACATGAAGATCTGGCTGTGGGGGCCGCTCAGCATGTTGGACACATAGGGCAGGAGGTTGCCGTCGAGGCTGGCCGGCTCCACCGGGTTCCGTTCGCCCTCTGGGCTGAGCATCTCGTCGTCCTCGCTCACCTTGTCCTCGCGGTCCAGTTCGCTGGACAGAGATGCCTCCCGGATGGCCGAGAGGTGCGAGGCTGCCTCATAGTGGAGCCTGCTGTGGTGGTGATTGAGATGGTGGTGGTGGCCTCCGCCATTGGTGCTAGGGAGCTCCTTGGTGGCCGTGCCGGCGCTGTGCTCCATCTCGTAGTCGCCGCTGCCCAGGTCGTCGTCGTCAGAGGCGACCTCCTTTTCCACCTTCACCTGCACCAAGCTGTTCTGCAGGCTGTCCGGAGCCACCGCTCCACAGAAGTACGGGTTGCTATTCGGGAGGGCATCTCCTCCACCCCCAGCTAGGCTGGACTTGACAGACAGGTCCAACACACAGTCCGCATCTGCCGACACCCTCCTGGAGGTGACGGACCTTTGAGACAAAGACCCTGTTGAGCTGCAAGGGCTGCTGGCCATTTCGGTTTTCCCAGCTGCTGCCACTGCGTGCATCTCCGACTCCCCGCCACTGCCACCAGTATGGGGGGCGCCAGCGGTGTCAGAGGGTAACCTCATCCACATGTTCCCCGACTCCGGGAGCGAGTCTCTCTTGTTGCCTTCAGACTCATCCTCCTCTGCATCACTAGGCAGCAGATCGCCTGTGGGGTTCCCGCCGCTGCTCTCCGAGTAACTCTCCACTTTGTCAGAACAGCTCAAGGCATCCTCCTCCCGCTTGGTGCTGTCCGCTTCGGTCGTGGCTTTCTCCTTCAGCTTCTTCTTGCAGACCTTGACGATGTCGTACATGTGGAGATAGCTGGCAGCAGCCAGCACGTCCTCAATGGGGAGGGCTTTGAACTGGAGCTTCCCCTCGTACATGAATTCAAGCAGGAGAGCGAAAGCCGGGGCCGTCACAATGTCGCTGTTCAGATGAACAATGTCCCTTTTGTCTAGCTGGTCCTTGTAAAAGAGGTGGAAGTACATGCTGCACGAAGCCAGCACGGCTCGATGGGCTCGGAACTGGGCATCTCCAACCAGCACAGTAGAGTCACAAAGAAAGCCCTGGTGTCTCTGCTCTCTCAGACACTGTAACAAATGCCTGCTGTGGTCTGGAAACTCCATGCTGTCCTCATAACCTGAAAAGAAAAAAGAGAAGAGATGAGTGTCCTGGCACAAAACCCCCCCCCTCCAGCCCCCCTCCATCCTCGCCGGGTATCCACACCACCCCCCTCTCCCCTCTTTCTCTCGCACTCTCACTGCTTCTTCCTCACACCGGAAACCAAAGATGGTGAGCGCAACTAGCATTTTCCAAAAGTGTAAAGGTGACCACATGGGCCGTCACAAACCTCCTCATCGCTTTCCTCCCCGACAAATCAAAAAAATAATCCCAAAATGTTGCTACCAACAATCCGACTCGCAGCTTTCCACCGTCTTCAAGTGCTGGCCCCCCTCGACCCCCTCACTTCACTCTTCCACTCATGTGCTTTTTAACTCCGGGACCCCTGAGTAATTTGCATAGACAAAAAAAAAACAAAAAACTAACCAGTCGTCTGGTGTAATCTCTCTGCTGCAAGTATCTTAGGGGGCAAAATGCCACCCCAAAGTAATCCAAGACAATTTTACACACCAGTGTCTCATTGACACAAAAAAACGCAGCATCACCTGCAGAAATCGGACCACCTGAACACACAGATGCGCAGCCCCATCCTAGCGCAAAGCCCACGTCCGGCTCCCCGAGGTGTCTCTTGTGGCCACCCACCCACTGCCATCACCACCACTTCTGTCCCACCACCACTCACGCTACAATCTGCCTGCTAAGATTGTTACAAGGTCCTTAAAACTCGATGATATCAGGGTATCCCCCCGTACATACACCCGGTGGCAGCAAAGGTTGTACCCCAAGAAGCTCTAACATCTGTACAGGAGAAACAATTTCTTCTAAACAAATCCAAAAACATGCAGCTCTTTCAACAAATTGACACAACTTTTCTAGAACCGGTCTACCTGTTCAGCCACCGACTTCCCAAGAAACGGCAAAAAAAACTTTACGGCAGACTCAAAACAAAAAAAAAAAAAAGAAATGACACAAAATAAAAATCAAAAAAGCAGACTGGGTGACCCCTGTGCCACTCTTGGCTCCCGAAAAAAAAAAAAAAAAAAACAACCCACCGCAGAAGATTTACAACACAATCACTTTAAGTGCACTGTAGTCCACATCAACCCTAATCCTTAAGATGGCTAAAAATAAAGATTGCAGGACAGCTCACAAGGTAGCGGCGATCAAATTAGGAGGCTGAAAGGACAGAGAGGGACGAAGAAGGAAGCTTATAAACATCTGATCCAGCTGACTGTGGCCATATGGCAGCTGCTGCCCAGATAAAGAGATTAAGAATAGGAGGAGTGCGATTACAGCTGTCTGGCCAATTCAGGCAGCTCAAATCTGCAAGTCCTAAATTAGTCACTACCGCAGGAAAAAAAAAAAAAAAATAAAAAGAGGAAAAAAAAATCTTCAAATAATTCTCAAAACGACCATCTCTTCAGTTAACACGTTTACCCTGCTTCTTCAAAGTGCCCTTTGATCACTACAAGCACATTAATTCAAATGAAGGTCAATTTTTTGGGTTTTTTTTTTCTTCCCCCAACCCCTATGCTTTTCTGTCCAGTAGTTAGAAAAGATCACTGAAACAATTCCAGAGGGGGTAAAAAAAACAAACAAAAAAAAAAAAAAATCATAACCACAAAATCGACAAAATGTACATTTCAACGCATCTCGATATACAACATCACGGGGGCTAAAACTCACACACACACACAAAACGGATCACATTAACCGGCTGATTTCACTCTTTTTTTTTTCCCCCCATTATGACCAAAATATACTGACAAAACACGCCGGCAGAGACCCCCACCACACATTCCATCCAAGTTTAAATCCTTAAAATGCAAATTCATTCAAAGCCATCACCACCCCCCCTTTTCCTCCCCACCAAAGTTAAGAAAGAAGAAGGAAAAAAAAAAAAAAATACGACTGGCAACTTTCTCCTCCGTTTTCATCAGCCCCATTACAAAACCCACTAGTTCCCTTTTTTGCGAAAGCAGCACACGCTTTAAAGAAAACTTTTCTTCATTTTTTTTTCTTTCCCCCCATTCATTTCTCTTCTTAACCAATTGATAAAATAAAATAAAGAAGAGGCACAAAAGTAGACCCAATAATAAGCAAAAAAAAAAAACAAAACACTTGTCCGTCAGCAAGCACCCTTACCTGCCTGGATGGATAAATGGATGGATGGATAAACTTCATTAAGTCCACCTCTTTTAATAAAAACAAAAACAAGGACCCCTACTACCCCCCCCACACACACACACACATACCCCGAACTGCTCCACAAACTTGCCAACCACCACCCCCATTAACAACACCAACCCCAAATTATTATTTTTTTTTTTTTAAAAAACCACCTTGTTGGCTTCAGCACTGTTGCAGAGTTGGTGAGTACGGAGGCAAAAAAAAAAATCCGTCTAAGAGACAGATGCAAAGTGGAGATGATGTTGGAGGGGAATGAGATACCTTCTCCTCACACAGATCTGCACACACTAACTCCCTGTCTGTGTGTTAGAATAAAAGGCTGGGGGATGGCAGGCTGTCAGCTGCTCTGACATCATGTTCAGATGGAAATGCTACCTCCAGCTGTGCTCCTTTTAATGCCATATGCTACTCCTCTACACTCTTGCCACCAGCCTCTTCTTTAGAACCCCCCCCCCCCCCCCTTGCCCATACAGTTTGGTGTCTGTTTAATTTTTCACATTTACTAAAACTAGTTACCAAAAAAAAAAAAAAGTTTTGGAATTTTTTTTTCTTAATCAAATCAAAAGGAGGGGGGGGGGGGGGGGGGGGGGGTTTAGAAAAACGCCAGTACGTGAATGTGTGTTTGCCTGCGTGTGTCTGTGTGAATGTGTAAACTGAGACTCTTGTCCGGTTTCCTGCGGTCACAGCAGCAAACAGCCTCTCAAGTTTTCCTTGCAGTAACCATAAACAATGCAGCGCAGTGCACATTTGCAACTGACAGATCAATGTGGCCAACACCACCACCACCACCAGCTCCCGCCCCTGGGTGCCAAGGAAGTCAGTAGCTTCCAAATTCTCGGATACTCTTTCTCTGAAGGTACAAATTAATGGGTTGCTGTCATTATTTGTTTACATGGCTACCACTAAATGCTATGCCCCCTCCCCCTGTTTGACACAGTGGTTACTTTTTAGCAGAAACAGGTCTTTATCTGCAAAAACAGTTCCTGTTACAAAGCTAACTGACTGCAACCCCATAAAGCCAGAAGGAATAAAAGAGAGTTAAAAAGTCAAAAGACTTCTTTTGCTGTGCTTTACTTTTGGTATTGCACGTGACCCCCCCAGCTGTTTTCAATTGTTTCTATGCCAACATGAACCGATGCATTCCATTGCTAACACACCGGCATGACCCAAAGGTTTTTTTTTTTCTTTTTGGGATGCACCAACGAAAAAGAAAAAAGGTGCCCACCACCACCTCAGGTCTCGGTGGATGTATCTATCTATCAATGTAATTATCATATTATCTGGCAGCCCACTTAATGCTTCAACTCGTGGGTCTATACATGTGTGCCAAGTATCAGCAAAAAATAATAATAATATTTCACGACTTCGGTTGAAATGACATGTACGTCCCGACGCAATGACAACCCAAATAACAACAAAAATTACAAAATTGGCGTCCCGTCTAGAGTTGGCTGCGGCGAGGAAAAAAAGCGGGTTCCGAGTGGCACCCCGCTAATTTTCTCATAGAATAATACGAAATGGCCAATCGAGAAAATGAAAAGGGAGTGGAAAAAAAAAGGTTAAAAACTCTTCCTAATTGGGAAAACAAAATCCGCTGTCTTTGCGGAGTCCGTTGGGGAACACCAAAAATATCTACACACATTACATACACATGCTGAAGAGATCCCGCTAAACAACATGGGCGAACGGTTTTAATGAAAATAACCCCCACGGTCCGAGCCATGAAGTGCTCTTCTGCTTCTCATTTATGACACGTACGTTAAACTACAAACCATCACGATTGTAACAAAGCAACAGTTAGCCCACGAACTTCTCCAAAGTTAAAGGAGCCTACCTGCTGCAGCGGCGGCGGCAGCGTCTCACTTCCCGTGCTCCCTTTCCAAGCCGCAGCCGGGCAGCCCTATGCGTGTGCAGAGAGTGCCGCAGCTGCCAGACGGAGACAGCCGCTCAACAACCGAAACCACAACAGACAGACGGACACACTAGTGATGGTGGTGGACACGAGGGGTGAGCGGCGGGGGCGCGCACTCCCATACACACACACACACATACACATATATATACACATACATACATGCACGCGCGCGCACGCACACGGCGCAACACAAAAAGTAACCTGTCTGCCTGCCTGCCTGCCTGCGCCGCTCCTGCCACTGTCTGCCTCTTAACGAGGCCCTGCTTAGCGCTGCCGCTGCTGCTCCGTGACCCGGCAACATGCACACGTCCGACAGTAAACACTGGAACTACTTATTCGCATAAAGGAAACGGACGCCTGAAAAAAGGAGAAAACAACACACGAAGCCTTACTTTTTTTTCTTAACCCCCCACCACATCACCCTCCCCCCTATAAGACGACCCCTTTACTTACAAGGTCCAGCTTTTTTGGCTTGTGCCCCCCCCCTCCCCGCTCCGCCAATTGGTGTATAAAAATAACCAAAACTAGAATGACTTTGAGCTGCTCTCCATAACAACCTGCAGAGGCAGAAAGAGAGGGAGGGAGGGCGAAGCGAGAGCACAGAAGCGAGCGTTGCCGCAGCCAGATGTTTCCGAGCTGTTGCTACTCATCAACTCTTCTTCGGCTAAAACCTTCTGCGAATGAGGATAGCACCTGAATGGCAAGCGCGTCGACCAATCACTACGGAAACGGGAATGAGCCTGCCCAATAGGATATGTCCCCCCGTGGGGGATGGAAAGGAGGCGGGGTATTCGTCCTCGGCGTAGGTTGACACCAGGCAACAGTGAGAAGGCAGAAAAAAAAAAGGCCGAGCAAAGCTGGTTCCTCATACGGCCTTTTGAGAGAGCGAGCAGGCTAAGAGGGGAGATCGCGAGCAATGTTACCTGGGGCTTGTAGTCTTCTTTTACTCCGACCAAGAAAAGGGAACAGGTGCACTGCGTCCTCACCGGGAAGCGCAACGGGAAGGGACTCTTGTTCTGCGTGGTGGGTTTGCAAGCCGCGGAGAACTACCTTTGATCGGGAAAAAAATATATATCAAAGTTAGACGCGATTCTGTTTAATTTTCGGATCCCTGAACCGAATTAGTCTTCAACGGACGACCGACCGAAGTCTCGAAAATGCTTTCGCTAAACAGTTACTGTGTTTTATCAGGACTGAAGAATGTGAGGCAGTGTTCCGCTGCGTCCCGCATGCGATAATATAACAAAAACTTTTAATCAGAAAAAAAAAATGAAAACTTTACACATTAAAGCAACGAATATAAATTAAAACTTGAAGACTTACTCAAAGACACTCGCCTGCGAACGTGCGTATTACTCCGTAGCAACTCGGTGTGCGTTCACTTCATAATTGCATTTTAAAACAGTTTCAGTGTTTTAGAACCAAATTTTTGCTCTGTATAATTTTAAAACCTTTATTTTAAAGCTCGTAGCGCAAAATTTACGTTTTAATTTATTGTAAAGAAAATTGCTGGAATGCTATTGTATTGACAACAGCGACTTTGCTAATAGAAATGTATAAATCAGCAGTAAGAAAATTATTGCTAAATAATAAATTATTATTAATAATATTTATTATTATTATTTATTAATAAAAAATAACAACAAATACGATTTCATACATAAGTTAATAGTAATACATTTCTATCGGTAACTCCTCACCATTAAAGAATAAAACAGTTTGTAATGGCAGTAATAAAGGGCGTCACAAATAAAAGTTCTAATAAAAAAAAATCTTTAAATAATAAAAAAAATTGTTAAACTGTCCATACATCATCCAATCCTCTTAATGCAGTTCAAGATCGCGGGGTGTCCAAATAAACCATACATAGTTCAATTTAAATTTGTTAAACGCTTACAATAAAGACATCTGGCAACCACCGATCGAAGCAAATGGCAATGTTTTCTTGTCGCGCAGGTTTATCGTCTTGGCGATCCTTTCTGGGTAGTTCCATAAGCACGAGGTTTCCATTTCAGTGCTGCACGAGGCTTTGAGAAGCGCTTTATGAAATAATGATTGAATGAATGAACGAACTGATGATGACAAGCAACGAAAAAGCACATTATGCGCAATAACCCAGTGTGCAAAACGAAACCACGAAACGCACGCAACACATTTCAGTGTTTACAAATCGGGCAGCATTTAAGATGACCCGACCAGAAGGTCTGCGTACGTGTCTGTCGGGGGATGGATCGGCGGCCCGTCCTGGGTTAGTTTCTGACGTGCGCTAACGGATGCCACTTTTGGCTTGGACTCTTCGCAAAAAGATAACTACCAGTTTGGATGGGAGAATACAGCTGATTTAAATGCTTTTTTTTATTTTGCATGGAACTCCAAAATAATAATAATAACAAAAGCTTAGATTCGGAGATTGGCCCCGAGTAAAGGAGTATGGACTGCGTCCGTGTGTAGTGCCCCCTTCTGGGTTGTTTCCTACCCAGTACCAGATACAGCTTGGCGATCCGGCCCCCGCAACCCTGACCTCTACAGTGGACCTTAAATTGGAGAGGATGACGACACTGTTTTAAAATGAAATAGGATTTCTATTGTATAGATCCTGACAGTAAAAGAATTAAAGACCTTTCCCAATGGATCGCGAGCTGCTACAGACACAGTTAGATATTGCTGAAGTAAACCGCTCAGTTCTGCAATTGGATTAAACACGCCATTGCACAATTCACCCGCAAACAGTAAGACACTCCGAACTCGTCTCATTCACTGTTGACAACAGCCCGTTCACATCGACGCCTGTATTGAGTCTTCTCCAATTCTATTTGATAATTAACACAAGCAGTCTTTATTTTACACAGCGCCGTTTCCAGAAAACACTTACATAAGTTGAAACTTACTGTCACGTACACATGGAATTCACACTGTAAGTCTCCCATTAGTTTTTCTTCTGCGCGTTCGGTTTTGCCCTTCCATATCACCGTAGATGTGCAGACTAAATTAATTTGTGATTCCAAATAGACCCTTGTGTGAGGTGAGGGTGCGTGAGTGCATGCGTGCGGGTACACCCTGTGGGGACTGTCGACCTGCCCGGAGCTGTTTTCCTGCCTCGTGTCCAGTTCTAGCGCTGTAGGCTCCGGACCCCCACCACCCAGAAAGTGGGTCAAGCGCGTTTGAGAATATACGGCACGGCATACCACCCGCAGGCTGCTAACCATAGAGGATACCAACAGCAGTGAGGAAGAAAATACAGGTGCCACATCAGCGCCACACATTGAACGCGACACACACACATTTCGTGCGTGTATATACCTGTATGTGTATGTATATATATATAATATATATATATATATATATATATATATATATATATATATACATTATGCATGTATACATTTATATATATGTGTGTGTGTGTGTGTGTACATATAGTTAGACAGACAGATGTTGACTGTAACTTCTGACCAGTTTGTAAATAAAACTTGTCTGAATCTGCTGGTGGGTGAGTGCCAATAGTGCTGTCCCATTTGCCAGAGCATCAAAGCAAGACTTAGAGTGGATGAGTAGCAGAAAATTCCAGAACAAGATTAAATAAATAAATTGAGGAAGATCCTGGTTAAGTTTTGGCAACAAATAAGAATGATAAATAGATAAATGAAACTATACTCAGTTAAGCTGTATTGTATGCTCAGTGTAAAACATTGACGCAACTATGCACATTTAAAGTACAGTATATAATACAAATTTTAAAAATAATATCTAAAGTAAATAAATCAAAAAACAGCATTTTTCTAAGCCCAATAGATCCTGAGCAGAATCAAGAGGGACCTGAGCCTATCCCGGCAAACATGAGGTGCAACCCACTGGTTAGTATTTTTAATAAATGAATACAACTATGCACAAGTCAGGTAATTTTTTTTTATTATTATACATAGAACAACTTTATTATTCTTACTTTAATTGCTATGTTTGTAACTGTTTTTATGTTTTTATTATTACTTTTGAGATTATCCATATATATATATATATATATATATATATATATACTGTACATACACAATATACAGGGGTGGGCAAAAGTAGGTTTACAGTTGTGAGTACACAAAACACAAAGTTTATCCTTGTATTATTATTTATTGTATTATTAATTTGTATTATTTGTCTCCTTATTTGTCTTCTTTTTCTTAAAGCTATTGAGTTAATAAAGCTATTGTAATAATCATAACCTGCATGTCTTTTTCCATACGAACAGAAGTAAACCTACTTTTGCTCACCACTGTATATATATATATATATATATGTGTGCGTGTGTATATGTATACTGCGGTGGGCTGGCTGGCGCCCGGGATTTGTTCCTGCCTTATGCCCTGTGCTGGCTGGTATTGGCTCCAACAGATCCCCGTGACCCTGTGTTAGGATATAGAAGGTTGGACAATGACTAACTGACTAACTGTATATGTATATGCTGCTACCAATTATTAATATATAGGTTTGCTTACTGATAACAATGTACTCTTGTACCTTCCATACTAATTAAATTGATCAGCAGTTACTGAATATTGACCTTTGTAATAAGCAAATCTAAAACATTACAATAAAAAAAAAAGCGCTGGGCAGTGCCCCCTCAGATGTTCAGGATCCCGCATCTGCTCGTTTTCCCTGTGCAGGTCGCGTGTTCTCTGTGTATTTTTCCTTTGGGTTCTTCAGTTTTCCTGCCATATCCACAAAATGCACGTGTATCTGGTGATTTTGCTGACTCCTAACTAGCCCTGTGTAAGTTTGTGGGTGTGTGTGTGTGTGTGTGTAGGTCATATTATGTATGTAATCCATATATATGTATTACATTGAGTAAATTGAATAAATGTGTCATTGAACAGGTCATAATTTTAAAACAGTTACATCACAACATATCTTTAAACACCTAGTTCCATTCAAAATCACTTTGAAATTGTGCATATCATAAAATAATTCAATTGTACTTTAATTTCACCAATGAACAGGTTGTGCTTGTGCTGCATATGCAACTACAAACATAAATGCCTGATGTTCTGTCATTGCTGTCAGTTCTTCTGGTCATCCATTTTCTGAACTTACTGCTTCCATTTCATGGCTGTGGTGAGCTGGAGTCAAACCCGTCACAGGCCTGGAGCTAACAACCCTCAAGGGGGTTCTACCTGTTCTAAGTTTAGACTCATTAATGAGATAACAATTAAACTAACATGCATGTTGTGAAGCAGCATGGGGTGCCGCTGCCCAGCGTCATTTACAAACTTAAACAGCTATTACTGTATATATGACACAGGCACTTGGCAGTACTGCTACTTTGACCAAAATGATACTTTTTTGCACCCCCCCCTCACCATTATATAAATATACTTGGGTTGGGGAAAAAAAAAAAAAATATATATATATAGAGGGGGTACGAGTACATCACAAGACACTTGCACTCACTGTAACAGGGCTAAGCAGAAGCTGTCCATTAACCTAAAATACATGTGTGGGGGACTTCAAAGAAAACCCACCAAGACATGAGGAGAACAAGAAAATTCCATACTGCCAATGCCTGGGCTGATGTTTGACTCCAACATTTTACATTATGTTTTCCAGCATGAGAAAGACAGTAAAAACCTAAAAGAAATATTCATCTATTATCAAGTGTTTTGGGGCTATCTGTATTAAAGAAATAATTTTAAAGTAATTCATCTGTAACATAAATTATTCTTTTGCACAATAATATAAAGATATGTTTATAGTAAATGACATATAAGATTGTTTATTAATTTACTAGAAGACAATAATGTATTTTATGATCTTACACACTGTGGATTCAGTTAATATATTATGTTTTTCAAGCACATGTTTCAAATTGATAAAAATCAAACTATTACACATTCATATTCTTTTTCCTCAGATGGTTCTCTTTGTTCTTCCTTGTACCTACTGGTAAAGAATACAAGGAGTTGGAGGACGGAGTTCAAGGCCAAGGTAAATATTTTTGTGTTTTTACATGAGAGTGACCACCAGGCGGCAGCACAATAAAATTGGTTACACATTACAGGGGACCACCTTGTCACATGATCCTTCATGGAGTGCCTATGAGGAATTTCCCCCAAATGACACTTGGAGTGCAGAGGCAGGAGGAACATCTGTCAAGTAAGCAACTAACTGCTGCATTTGACTCATTGGATTTATTGATTATATAGTGCCTTTCATACATGCCTATTCATAATATAGCATATCTGTCTATCTATTTATCATATAGTGCCTTTCGCATCTATCTATCTATCTATCTATCTATCTATCTATCTATCTATCTATCTATCTATCTATCTATCTATCTAATATAGTGCCTTATCTATCTATCTATCTATCTATCTATCTATCTATCTATCTATCTATCTATCTATCTATCTATCTATCTATCTATCTATCTATCTATCTATCTATCTATGTGTGTTGTAGCCTGGAGGTCTAAGTTTCCTTGTCCAGGGTTCCATCACCTTTCAACCAAACCATTACAGCGCGTTGCCGCACCCACCACCCAGATTGAGATCCGAGTGCAGCTGTGCAGCAGATGACACGTCAGCACCACACTGGACAGTGTGAGGTTTTTTTTTTTTTTACGGTGGCTGGAGTGCCAATCCTGCCACCAGTCCTCAAGTTCTATCTGCAAATTGGAGGACCTGTTTGCAGGGCTGGATGCATGCAGGTTAACGTCATACCCAGGACGGAGCAATTGTAGGTTAAGGACCTTGCTCAGGGGCCCAACGGTTTGGAGTCACTTGTGGCATTTACTGGCAAACATCCAATTGCCGGCACAGATCCCTAGCCTCAGCGCCAGTAGGAACAAATTAGTATATTAATACATGTAATATGTATAAAATATAAGATACAGTAAAACTGTGAAATAATTCATTAAACTAGGACATTCCATTGATGAGTAAATATCTGACCACTTTCATATGAAGCGAATGATGTTGACTGTCTCATAACAATGGTGTGTGTCATGGTCAGGAATTTTTTAGACAGTAAGTTCTCATGAAGGTCTCGTGGTTTACTTGTTGAGTACTGAAGATATGGGAAGATGTAAAGACCTGAACGTCTTTCATAAGAGCAAAATCATTACAGCCAGAGGACTGGGTCAGAGAATTTCCAAAATGTTATGGTTTGTGGGGTGCTCAAAGTCAGCTATGGTGGGTGAACTTCTGACAGTAGTTTGAGGAGTGTTGGGCGGCCAGGACTCATTGATGCTAGAGGTCAGCAAAGGGCGTCCCATCAAACTCTACTGCATATGGGACCGTGTAGGCATTTTCTAATCAGAGTGCTGATGCTAGTCCCTGTGTACTGTTGAAAGCTCCTACAATGGGCACGCAAGCACTGGACCTTTGGATCAATGGAAGAAGGTTGCCTGGTATTTGACTAGTTTGGTTGCCTGTTGTATCACATGGATGTCCAGGTAGGTGTGCATTGTTTACCTGTAAAGAGGTGGCACCAGGACGCAATGTGGGAAGAAGACAAGCCTGTGGAGGGAGTGTGATGCTTTGGGCAATGTTCTAGTGGAAAACCATTCATCCAGCTATTCATGTAGACATTGATTTGACACATGCCATCTACCTAAACATCACTGTGGACTAAACAAACACCTTCATGGCAACTGAAGGGGCATCTTTCAGCAGAATAATGTACTCTACCACACTGTGTGAATTGTTCAAGAACTGTTTGAGGAACATGATGAAGAGTTCAAATTGTTGCCCTGGCCTCCAAATTCCCCAGATCTCAATCCAGTCGAGTATCTATGGGATGTGTTGGAACAACACGTCTGATCTGCAGCGGTTCCACCTTGGAACTTAAATGGGGTAGAGGATCTGTTGCAAGCATCCTGGTGCCAGAAACCACAGGACACCTTCAGAGGTCTTTTAGAGTCCACGTCTCAGCAGCTCTGAGCTGTTTTAGGGAACATGGAGGGGCACCAGCATATCAGGCAGGCAAGTCATAATGGTTTGGATCATCAGTGTAAATTCTGCATTCATCTGAAATGTAGAAAGATGCAAGCATCAGGATACTAAAGGGTGCAAATAAACGAATGGCTTGTATTAAATAGGATGTGTGGTGGTTACTCATCAGGCTCTGCAGTGGAGTCTTTGCTCATGTATTTTCTAGAAATTCAATTAATAACTGATGCAATTCTACAAACATGCAGTGATTATTAACATTAAAATCAGTCCAGCCTTTATCAGAACCTGTTTGTTCTATTACAAGAATTCAGGCGTCCAGAATGTGTCTTGCCTTCACTATGCAAGAACCAGGCCTGGACTGAATGGCAGCCATTATTGTTATTAGTAGTACAGTCGACCCTTGATATACGACTGGCCTGACATGCGAACAATTTGGTTTACGACCAAAATTTTTGTTTTGAATTACAACCAACGTCTTGAGTTATGACCTGAATGCGGTCACGTGTATTCGCTTGTGCGATTTTAAACAAACAGCCAAGAGCGTTCGTAAGTGTCAGTCGTATCCCAGATACGTGTGTTTGGAGACGTAATTTCGGTCAGTGCAGTGATTTATATAATTTATTTCGATAATTGCTATCAAAATGGCCCCAAAAAAGGTAGAAAAGAAGCTAAGGAAGGAAGAGAAGGTAACAAAGGTAAAGAAAGCGATCACAATCGAAACAAAGAAGGAAATTGTGCAGAGATATAAGAGTGGCGTTCGTGTGACCGATCTCGCTAATATGTACAGCATCTCGAAATCCACCATCTCGACAATTTCACAAAGAAAAGAT
Organism: Erpetoichthys calabaricus; assembly: GCF_900747795.2. Lineage (NCBI taxonomy): Eukaryota > Metazoa > Chordata > Cladistia > Polypteriformes > Polypteridae > Erpetoichthys > Erpetoichthys calabaricus. The sequence continues at coordinate 14,415,680 of NC_041408.2, read as the reverse complement.
TACCACCTTTCATTTCATTCTCCTCCTCCTCCCTTCCTGCAAGCCAAAGGTGTCAACTTACAGTAAATGGCGAGTACAGTATGAAATTGTTGTTTCTGGTAGGCTAGGCACTTTTTATAATTTTTTGGTTAGTACATTAGAAAAATTATTGGTGTTTTTGGTAAATTATGCACATTTTACAACCCTTTTTATTATGAAAAGGTTAAGTAAGTGTTGCTGTGGGAGGTTCGGAACGCGTTATGGGTATTTTCATTATTTCTTATGGGAAAAATAGTCTTGACTTACAACCATATTGAGTTACAACCAGCCCTGGCGAATGAAATGAGTTCATAAGTCAAGGGTCCACTGTACATTCAGAAGAGAATTCAAATATTAAGCAAACATTATCCCCTGTAGATTTCTAAATTGGTCCAGGGATGAGTGAGATGGTGAGTGGAACGGAACCAAGTGAGATGAATGAGATGGTGTGTGGGACAGAGCCAAACCCGGATTGAATACCAGTCATTATGATACCATTGCTATTAGTACAGTAGTCTCATCTCAACTCATCTTCCCATCCGCTTCTAGCAGCAGGCCGTGCAGGGCAGCCCAGACTTCCCTGTCCCCGTCTAGAGATTCCAGCTGTTCCTAAGAAATTCCCAGGCTTTCCCCAGCCAGTCGAGATAAAAAAATTCGTTTAGCATGCCCTGGATGTGGCATAAGATCTTCACCCAGTTGAACGTGCCTGGGGCAGATCTAGGGGGAGCATTCTTACAACATGCACAAACCACCTCAACTGGTTCTTCTCGATTGAATCGCTGAGCTTCTTGTGTCAATCCCAGCCACCCTGTGAAGAAGCATCCTTTCTACCACTTGTACTCGCAATCTCATTCTTTTGGTCATTACCTACAGCTCCTGACCAGAGGTGAGGACAGGGAAGTATATCAACAGGTAAACTGAGAGTGTTGTCTTTAGACTCAGCCCCTGCTTCACTATCATGGACCGGTACAGTGTCCTCAAAACAGCTGCCACTGCTTCAGTCTGCTTGTCACTCGTCAACAAGATCCTAAAATCCTTGAACTCCTCCAAGAAGGGCACTTGTTACCGCCTCTCCCGAGACGAGCAATCTACTCCTTTCCAAAAGAGAACCACATCCTCAGACTTGGAGGTGCTGATCTTCCACCCAGCCACGTCACACTCATCAGTGAATCACTCAAGTGCATGTCAAACGTCACAGTCTGATGAGGCCATGAGGACCTCATCTTCCTAAAGCAACGATGCTACCTCTAGCCTCCTCAACTGGACACCATCAGCTGTGCCTTGATATCCTGTACATGAAAACCACAAACAGGAGTGTTGACAAGACACAGCCTTGACAGAGTCCGACACCCACGATGAACGACTTCGACTAAACTCCAAGTATTCGGACACAGCTTTTGCTGCATTCATATAGGGAACAACAAGAATGACCTTGTTACTCCATATTCCTGCTGCACCTCATACAACTCATCTACGAGGGATGTTCACACAAAGTTTCCGCACTTTTATATTTTCGTTGGAAACGGTGAAGGCCGGAGGAGTAGTAATTGGTCGTGTCGGAGAGTGTCATGTGACTGGGAAATTGCATCACAAAGGAAGGTGACCATGTAGAAAAGTGATATAAATTGTTTTTGAAAATCTTAATAAATACAGTTAAAAAAAAGTGCAGAGACTTTTTGAACGTTCCTTGTACATTGGCAGATTTCTAAAGTGGTCTGGGGATGAGTGAGATGGTGTGTGCATCCACATGGATTGGCAGTCCAACCAGGGTTGGTTCCTACCCTTGCACCTTATATGGTGTGGACACCTGGAGAGTGGAAGGACCAGGAGAGAGGCAATACCTTCACCGGGACACGCATCAGGGCCACGGGACTGGAGCTTGGAAGCTCAATCCTGTTGTGGACTTGTGGCCACTGCCAGGGGGTGCTGCCTTGGACTGCAGCACTTCTGCCACACCAGGAAGTGCTGCAGGAAGAGAGTCAGGGAGCACCTGGATGAATTTGGGGAGCCGGAGTCAGGAGGTAGAAGACAGAGCTTGCGGGAGAGGAGTGGAGGTGGCTAAAGGAGAGAAGAAGAGTAAAGGAAGGAAAGGACTGTGAGCCATTTGTGCTGGTTGGTACATTGTGTGGTGCTGTGTGCATATGAAAGCAGTAAACGTGTGTGTTTTTGGAACGTTTGTCTCATGGTCTCTTTGTGTCCGGGCTGAATCACCACAATGGCTGGGATGGCATCCAACCCCACATGTCCACCTGTGACACCATCTTCCCTTTGGGAATTGTGACAGTGAATCTGATATCAGAAAGGCTGATTGGCTGAAGTTGAACGACTGTCCTGGAACAAGAGAGACCCAACAACATCGTCCCAGTCAACCAAGTATTGGAGATAATGCTACCCATGGAAGACATCACTGCTTATTCCACTACTCAATATTAGTGTACCATTGGCGCACAACACCTCACGTGGGCTCAGATTTCTGAATAATTTAAATTTCAGTTAACCTTCAGCCATTGTCCTCCACAATCAAACCTAACAAGTGAACATGGACTTCTAACCGCAAAGCTGCCAGTTTAATACCCACGTGTGACTAACTCTATCACTTTGAGCGAGTCATATAAAGCAGTCTGTGAGCCAGTTTTAAAAATATACATGAACACTGAGCCATGCCAGTTATAACAACATGCTTTAAGGCTGAGGTGTTGCTTACAATAGGAAGGTGCTATACGCTAGAAAGTAAAGGCTTTTGTGTTGCTCAATGTTCATACATCTTTGTGGGTGAAAACTTAGGAAGTTTCCAAATTTGCACCTTTAAAACCTCACAGCTTCACAGGACCAGAGTCCTCGGTTCAACTCCCGTGCCCAGTAAATTGTCTTTGTGTAGTATGCAAGTCGTCACCCATGTCCAAATGGGCTTATATATCACATCCCAAAAGATGTCTCCTGTGGGGAAATTCCCAATGGGCCTTGTCTGAGTGTGGGTTTGTACATCTGTCTGTCTGTCTGTCTCTTCTGATCATGTGAGGAGAGAGCTGGGGTAACTGACCACAAACAAGGCTGCAAGGCCAGTTGGAATCAGCACTAGGGTGCTGAAAACATGTGGGGTCTTTCAGCACCTATTCTGTATTTCCCCAGCTGTATAAAAACACCCTGTGTGGTCCTAGTGTCAAAGAAAGGACATTTCAGCGATCCCAAGGATTTCAGACCAGTTGTTCTGACTTGATACATCATGAAGACCTTTGAGAGGCTTGGGGCTGAAACAGCTTCAACTCCTGATTTCAGAACATCTTGATCCTCTGTAGTCTGTCTATCTGGCACATACAGGCGTGGAGGCTCCTCTGATCCACATGCTTCACTGAGCCTACACCCACCTGGACAAAACTGGCATCACAGTCAGGGTCAAGTTCTTTGATTTTTTTCCATTTGCTTTAGCACCATTCTGCCTCATTGACTGGGGAAAAAGCTCAAGGCTATGCATCTTCATGCTACTACAGCTCCACCGCAGTTCTCCTGGACTTGTGGACTACCTGACCAACAGATAGCAGTTTGTGAGGATCAAGGAGTGTGTGTCAGAAATGGTGGTGTTTGATACTAGAGCACCTCAGGGAACGGGCCTGTCTCCCTTCTACATAACAGATTTCCATTATAACACCAGCACTTGACATCTCTCACGTGCAGTGGAAAAACCTAGTAATTGCCATTGTTTTTCAAAATTGAGTTTTCTTAGTTTTTGGAGCTACTAAATCTTTCCTGATGTTATAAGGTAGTGGTGATGGCCAAATATGTCTTCATTCCAGTCATAGCATGATGGAAGAAGCCTGTATGTACTCAGTATTTTACATACTGAAAGAGAAAAACCTAGCAACTCCACTGACCAATGAGGAACGACCAATGAAAACATAGGATTGTGATCACATGATTTTAAATGCTGTGACTGCGTGATTTAAATGGCAGGTGTTGTTGATTCATGAAAAAAAACAATATTGTGTACGTGAAGCTCGGGAAAAATGAAACCCAGAGCGCGTTAATTATAGGGGTGACATCATTTTCTCAATTTGATGAAAACTTGAAAGATGTGACTTACTAGGTTTGTCCATAGTGGGTGAGAGCTACACACATTCTCAGATGGCTCGTCCATTATAGGTTGCATGACTAATGGAGATGAGTCAGAATACAGGAGGCTTGTCTTGTAGTGCAGGGAAAGCCACCTGCAACTCGACATCAACGAGACAAAAAGGGTTGGTTGCGGATTTCTGAGCCAAAGAGCCTCTAAGGCCAGTCACCATTCACAGTGAGGATGTGGAAGTGGTGCAGAGCTACAAGTACCCTTAAGGGGTTTCAAATAAACAAAAATCTGGACTGGTTATTATGGTCTAACAACACAGTGGAGCTGGACATAAAGGACCACAGCAGACTGTGCTTCCGGAGGAGACTCAGAACTTTTGATGTAGGAAGTAAGCTGCTGGAAATGTTCTACTAGTCCATAGTAGCCAGTGTGGTGTTCTACGCTGTGGTCTCCTGGATAAGCAACTTGAGATCAAGAGATATCAATCACGGGGCTAACCCTGGACACACTGGAAGCTGTTGCAGAAAAGAGAATGGTGGCAAAACTGGACACCATCATGAAAAATCCCCTCCATCTCCTCCGGGAGGTGCTCTCTTGGATCACTTTTAGCCACAGGCTCATTCCACCAAGGTGTGCTAAGAAGTGCCTCTTTTATGCCCACTGGAATCTGGCAATTTGATGCTTCCTTCCAATGTCCCAGATTCTGCACAATCTATCTATCTATCTATCTATCTATCTATCTATCTATCTATCTATCTATCTATCTATCTATCTATCTCTGACTGTCTGTCTGTCTGTGCTGTGCTGTATGTATGTATGTATGTATCTTTCTTTTTTATGTTTTACTGCAGTAGGCATCTAAATATCCCTGTGGGATTAATAAAGTTTTTCTAATCTAATAGTTTTGTAGGCCCTTCAATGGGCTGACACCCAGCCCAGGGCTGCTTCTTTCCTGGTCGCTGGGGTAGTCACCAACTCATCATAGCCTGAACTGGACCAAGCAGGTTTGAGTGTTGAAGCAGCTGGTAAATTTCATCAGATTTTCTTCTTGGTTTCCAGTTCTCCCTCGAAGTTGCTCGATGTGATCTTGAAACTGCTGGAAACGGACTGCAGAGTACAGCCATCTTAGATAGTGGAGCTAAAGGAGAACCCCCTTCTCTGTAGTAACCAACCAGTCTTCTGACTATGTCCACTTTTCACAGCAGGCTTTCTTCATTTTATCCTTGCTATGTTGGCCCTTCTGTGCTATTATAGGATTATTATAGGATGCTATTATATATGCCATTAAGAATGGCACCTTAACACATTGTGAGGGTAAATGGAGATCAAGGGGGCACATTGTGCTGAAGCAAAGGTAATATGAATGTGTTAGAAAATTAGATTCTTATTCACAACTCTTTTACATTTATTTACTTAGCAGATTCTTTTATCCAAAGCGACTTACAATACAGGACAGCATAATTGAGTAAACCTCAGTCCAGGGACTGTTTGAAAACAAGGTGGCAAAAATTGATCATCATAAGTGAACAGCTCAGAGGAAAATACAGGCGAGTTACAATTCCTAGGTTACAAAATCATCAGTTAGATAGGACTTATCCAAACAGGAGAGATTTCAAACACTTCTTAAACAAATGGAGGTGGGCAGCTCGTTCCACTGGATGGGAGCTACACATGCAAAGAGTCTGGATTGAGATTTGATACCACACAGAGGTGGCATCACCAGTCACCAGTCATCAGCAGACCTGAGAGGGCGAGAAGAAGCTGAGCACTTCAGCAATGTCTCCATACACACAGATGTTGACCCACTGACTGCAGTCAAGCATCAAGGATGTGAACTTAATATGTGCCGCCACAGGAAGTGAATGTAGTGATCTGAAAGGAGGAGTGACATGGGCCCACCTTGGCTGGTTGAGAAATTTAGTGTTGATGTGCAACTCCATGTTAATTAACTTTCTCCTGAGGCCTGATGCAGAATAAAGGCCCTGCCTGATAAGCAATGGAGACTCGTTGACTGACGTGATGCATTATGAAGGATGGTTGCATTCAAGGAAGACTTGGGTGTAGTTTGTACCGCTGAGGACAAAAGATGGTCCCACTAACCATAGACTTCACCAAGAATGCCATCTTGAAGTATCCCTGTGCCATGACAACCAATGGGCCATCACATGCCAGGAAAAGGAAGTGAGTGAACAGAAGGGGTTTTATGGAGTAGAACTTCTTCACTTGCCTTCAAGGAGTTTCTCCATAAGAACAGTTGAGGGGACTTTAATGGGCAAAGTAGGGTAAATATATGCCATTGCGGGAAATTGCTTTGATTCATTGTCTTGTGGGGGTGGCTGCTGCCTCGCAGTAAGGTGACCAGGTGTTCCCTGCGTGGAGTTTGCATGTTCTCCCCGTCTGTGCCTAGCTTTCCTCCAGGTGCTCTGGTTTACTCCCATAATCCAAAGACAGGCGGGTTAGGTAGATTGGTGACACTAAATTGGCCCCAGTGTGCATGCGTGTGAGCGTGTCCACACCACCCTGTGACGGACTGGTGCCTTGCTTTGCTCCTGCCTTGTGCCCTGTGATTGCTGGGTTAGGCTCCAGCCACCCCCCTATGACCCCGCTCAGGATTAAGCACAATTAGAAAATGATATGGTATGGTACATCCTTATGAACCACTGCTTGAGTCATATGAGACCTCCTAATGATATCCAGTGCATCCAGAAAGTATTCCCAGCGCATCACTTTTTCCACATTTTGTTATGTTACAGCCTTATTCCAAAATGGATTAAATTCATTTTTTTCTCAGAATTCTACACACAACACCCCATAATGACAACGTGAAAAAAAGTTTACTTGAGGTTTTTGCAAATTTATTAAAAATAAAAAAATTGAGAAAGCACATGTACATAAGTATTCACAGCCTTTGCTCAATACTTTGTCGATGCACCTTTTACAGCAATTCCAGCCTCAAGTCTTTTTGAATATGATGCCACAAGCTTGGCACACCTATCCTTGGCCAGTTTCGCCCATTCCTCTTTGCAGCACCTCTCAAGCTCCATCAGGTTGGATGGGAAGCGTCGGTGCACAGCCATTTTAAGATCTCTCCAGAGATGTTCAATCGGATTCAAGTCTTGGCTCTGGCTGGGCCACTCAAGGACATTCACAGAGTTGTCCTGAAGCCACTCCTTTGATATCTTGGCTGTGTGCTTAGGGTCATTGTCCTGCTGAAAGATGAACCGTCGCCCCAGTCTGAGGTCAAGAGTGCTCTGGAGCAGGTTTTCATCCAGGATGTCTCTGTACATTGCTGCAGTCATCTTTCCCTTTATCCTGACTAGTCTCCCCGTTCCTGCCACTGAACAACATCCCCACAGCATGATGCTGCCACCACCATGCTTCACTGTAGGGATGGTAATAGATAGATAATGGCCTGGTGATGAGCGGTGCCTGGTTTCCTCCAAACGTGATGCCTGGCATTCACACCAAAGAGTTCAATCTTTGTCTCATCAGACCAGAGAATTTTCTTTCTCATGGTCTGAGAGTCCTTCAGGTGCCTTTTGGCAAACTCCAGGTGGGCTGCCATGTGCCTTTTACTAAGGAGTGGCTTCCGTCTGGCCACTCTACCATACAGGCCTGATTGGTGGATTGCTGCAGAGATTGTTGTCCTTCTGGAAGTTTCTCCTGTCTCCACACAGGACCTCTGGAGCTCTGACAGAGTGACCATCAGGTTCTTGGTCACCTCCCTGACTAAGGCCCTTCTCCCCCTATCACTCAGTTTAGATGGCCGGCCAGCTCTAGGAAGAGTCCTGGTGGTTTCGAACTTCTTCCATTTACAGATGATGGAGGTCACTGTGCTCATTGGGACCTTCAAAGCAGCAGAAATTTTTCTGTAACCTTCCCCAGATTTGTGCCTCGAGACAATCCTGTCTCGGAGGTCTACAGACAATTCCTTTGACTTCATGCTTGGTTTGTGCTCTGACATGAACTGTCAACTGTGGGACCTTCTATAGACAGGTGTGTGCCTTTCCAAATCATGTCCAGTCAACTGAATTTACCACAGGTGGACTCCAATTAAGCTGTAGAAACATCTCAAGGATGATCAGGGGAAACAGGATGGACCTGAGCTCAATTTCGAGCTTCATGGCAAAGGCTGTGAATACTTATGTACATGTGCTTTCTCAATTTTTTTATTTTTAATAAATTTGCAAAAACCTCAAGTAAACTTTTTTCACGTTGTCATTATGGGGTGTTGTGTGTAGAATTCTGAGGAAAAAAATGAAATTAATCCATTTTGGAATAAGGCTGTAACATAACAAAATGTGGAGAAAGTGATGCGCTGTGAATATTTTCCGGATGCACTGTACGGTCTAGTTTGACAATAAATCATTCGGTCCAGCAAAAAATTTAAGGAATTAAGGCTTAGAATATTATTACTTAGTGAGATTAGTGTCGCGGACTATAGATGTGTCCAACAATATTAAAAAAGTCACGAAGAGATGATCGTTCCTCAGACAACAAAGCAACAGCGTAAGTTGCCATTAGGCTTTGTAACAGAGCTATGGGCCAGTCATTTGTCAGTCAATCACTAGGTAGGGTCACAAATACATTATATAGTGCCTTTCATCAAAACCAACATTACATTTCATTTTTACAAAAGAATGTTATGATGGACTGGCGCCCTGTCCAGGGTTTGTTCCCCCTTTGCACCCTTCTGGATTAAGTGGGTTTGAAAATAACATGATACCAGATTTTAATATTTTCCCATGTGCTTGTGGGTGTGCATACTGGGGTGGGGGGGCTTCAATAAACTGAACGGGTCCAAGCCTCTCACCCAGTACTTCCAGAATTGGCTGCGGCCCCCCTGTGAGCGTGACTTGATGTACACACGTCTGAGAATGAATGCTGTGTTTTGTTATATTAACAGCGCTCTACTCAAACACGCCATTTCATTTCAAACAGCCATGCTGGGCGCACACACCAAACCTACTGGACCTTACAGCAGTAAAACGACAGGCTCCTGGTAGAACCCAAAGGAAATTGCATTGCTTTACTTCTTTGTTCCTTTACTAAAAAATAATAAATACATTAACATTGAAATTTTACAGACATTTACTGTTTGGAGTGTTTAAGTGATCTAATAATCCTGGCATAGCAACTGGTTGGCCATCTCAGGTCTAGTCCATTGTGCTCAGGACTGTGTGCCACTGTGCCAAACTAGAAACTCTGAAGAAGGACGTACTTATAGAATATGCCGGAAACAAGTGACTTCATGCCTTCAGGGGTTGGAATATCCTTGCTAACAAATTAATTTTCTTAATTGTCTTATAGGTCAGCCTGCTGTTACAATGAGCAGCACTGAAAACGTAAGAGCTCTTTAGTCTTGAGGGAGCCCATGTGCCATCTTGAGCCCAATACCCCATGAAATATCCACTCTTTATCAAACCAGCTTCATACAGTTCAGGGTCACCAAGAGCCACAGCCTGTCCTGGCAGAATCCTGTAGAAGTCGATTCAGGACAAGAGTGGACTAAATCGGAGGGCACACTTGTGCTTACACCGACACTCTCCACAGAGATGGCTTGGAGTCACCGGTTAGTGTAATGTGTGTATCAGGAAACCCTGGGAATGCTCAGAAGCACCAGGCAGACATGAGGAGAACATGCAGATTACACGGGGGGTCTGGGTGGTGATTTGAACCCATAACTATAGAGATATGAGGCAGCAGTGCTAAACTCTATGTCACTGTGCTGATAGCATAAAATAGCATTGTAATCTGAAATAACCATAATATAATATCCATCCATCCATTTTCCAACCCGCTGAATTCGAACACAGGGTCACGGGGTTCTGCTGGAGCCAATCCCAGCCAACACAGGGCACAAGGCAGGGAACCAATCCCAGGCAGGGTGCCAACCCACCACAGGACACACACAAACACACCCACACACCAAGCGCCAATTTAGGATCGCCAATGCACCTAACCTGCATGTCTTTGGACTGTGGGAGGAAACCCACACAGACACGGGGAGAACATGCAAACTCCACGCAGGGAGGACCCGGGAAGTGAACCCGGGTCTCCTAACTGCGAGGCAGCAGCGCTACCACTGCGCCACCGTGCCGCCCCATGATATGATATAATATAATATACTCATCACAAAATCTCCTGAACCATGAGGACTGGGGACTTGAAATTTGGTTACCCTTGGCCCATAGGTGCTTGCTAAGAAACGGTTTTAAAAATTTCGTGGTCCAAGCGCGTTCTGTATGTATGTCTGTCTGCTTTTCACGAGAGAATTACATAACGGATTTAGATCTGCTTGTTTTCTATAATTTGCTTGAACTTTCCGTTTGATTTTGCCACTTCTCTCATCACGTTAAGTACCAGAGTTCGCTTGCGGTACCGATGTATTTATGCAAATCCAACAGAGAGGCTGTGGGCCGAGAGCAGGGGGGCGGGGCCTTCCTTATTCATTCGCCAGCCTCCGTTTGAGTCGCTCTACGTCTCGCCACGTGTTGGAGTGCACCTCACCTCCACTTAGCTAGCGATGCTGTTTGTTTAACAGACGTTATCATCTACAGATTGTTAAGGAGTAACATTTGACGTTTTTGAAAGAGAGATCAGAGCTCCGTGCGTTTTGGAGAGTAGCTGCTGATTGGCAGAGATATCACGGCCATGTGCTTTTCTCCCCACAAGGGGAACGCTCTCCAGTCAGAGCTGAACACGATCAGCTACACTGCCAACGTCTATTGATTTTTAAAGTTTGTCCTGTTTCATTAATATGTGGGCGCAGCCACAGGGTACAGATAATATAATATAATATAATATAATATAATATAATATAATATAATATAATATAATATAATATAATATAATATCCATCCATCCATTTTCCAACCCGCTGAATCCGAACACAGGGTCACGGGGGTCTGCCGGAGCCAATCCCAGCCAACACAGGGCACAAGGCAGGGAACCAATCCTGGGCAGGGTGCCAACCCACCGCAGATAATATAATATAATATAATATAATATAATATAATATAATATAATATAATATAATATGGGCAGTACGGTGGCGCAGTGGGTATCACTGCTGCCTTGCAGTTAGGAGACCTGGGTTCGCTTCCTGGGTCCTCCCTGCATGGAGTTTGCATGTTCTCTCCATGTCTGCGTGGGTTTCCTCCCACAGTCCAAAGACATGCAGGTTAGGTGGATTGGCAATTCTAAATTGTCCCTAGTGTGTGCTTGGTGTGTGTGTGTGCCCTGTGGTGGGCTGGCACCCTGCCTGGGGTTTGTCCCCTGCCTTGCACCCTGTGTTGGCTGGGATTGGCTCCTGCAGACCCCTGTGACCCTGTAGTTAGGATGTAGCGGGTTGGATAATGGATGGATGGATGGATAATATAATATAACATAATAATAATAATAATAATAAATTTTATTTATATTGCACTTTATATTTTAGCAATCCCAAAGTGCTACAGAGTAAAAATAGAATAATAAAATAAAAAAGAACAGAAGAGTCTATAAAATACTTTAACAAAATGACTTTCTAAAAAGATGAGTTTTTAGGTTTCGCTTAAAGGCCTCAGTCGACTGTGGGGCTCTCAGGTAATCAGGGAGGGCATTCCACAGCCTCGGCGCCACCGATGAAAACGCCCTGTCACCCATGCTGCTGAGCTTAGTTCTGGGGACTTGAAGAGTGTTAGTGAGTACAGAGCGGAGGGAACGTAAGGAGTTATGGGGGGTAAGGAGTTCCTGTAGATAAAGAGGGGCATGTCCATAAATGCACTGATGGGTAAGAAGAGAGACCTTGTACTCTATTCTGAATGAAACAGGGAGCCAGTGAAGGGTTTTCAGGATTGGGGTGATGTGATCATACTTTCGCACCCTCATCAGGATCCTGGCAGCGCTGTTCTGAATATACTGGAGTCTCTGGATACTCTTGCCAGGAATCCCAATGAGGAGTGCATTACAGTAATCCAGCCTGGAAGAGACAAAGGAATGGACGAGCTTCTCTGCATCTGCCAGGGTGAGTAATGGGCGGAGTTTGGCGATGTTCTTGAGATGGTAAAAAGATGACTTACAGAGATATTTGATGTGGGTGTCAGAAGTAAGTTGGGAGTCCATTCTAACACCCAAATTAGTAACAGATGTGGAAAGAGGAATCTAGCACCCTGTCTCTGGGATTGTTTCTGCCTTGCACCCTGTGCTAGCTGGATAGGCTCCAGCAAACCCTGTTCAGTAATAACAGGTTAGAAAGTGACTGATAATATAATATACCAGTAACGGCGCACTGCAAATACACTTGACTTGAGCATTCGTAGTTTTCATCCTCTTTTCTCTGTATGTTTAGCATTCGTTTGCTCAGAGGTTGATGCGCTTGCTGCTTCCTAAGCGGCTCTTCTTTTCTCCACCCTAGCGGCCTGCTTCTTCTCTTCTTCCGTCGGCATCTTTTCACATTAAAACTGTTTGTGTTGCAATTACTTTGTATGTTTTCCTTAATTTTTCACTTAAGCTGGCACTTAAGTCTTCAATCTGCCTCTAGAATGATTTAAGATTTGAAGAGGTAGGGGAAGTGAAGGCGAATGTGGTAGGGATGAGAACGGCACCCGTACGCATGCACCACACGGCCACCGTGCCGGCTGCTGCCGGGAGTTGATTTACAATAAAGTAAAATAAAAATAAAAAGAGGAATAACCTTGGAGGTCAATCATCACCCTGAAAGCGGATAGTAGACGTCACATAGTATATGTGTAGCAAATTTCAGGTCAATAGGTGAAACGGTTTGCGAGGTACAGGTGATTTAAAATCTTGGACAGACAAACGAACAGCCACAGTAGCGTATTGTATATAATATAATATAATATAATATAATATAATATAATATAATATAATATAATATAATATATGAGGGACATTCAAAAAGTTTCCACACTTTTATATTTTTGTTGGAAACAGAGAAGGCGGGAGGAGTGATGATTGGTCGTGTCTAAGAGTGTCATGTGACTGGGAAAATTGCATCGCAAAGAAAGGTGACCATGTAGAAAAGTGATATAATTTATTTTTTAAATTCTTAATAAACAGAGTTAAAAGAAGGGTGAAAACTTTTTGAATGTCTCTTGTAATATAATATAATATAATATAATATAATATAATATAATATAATATAATATAATATAATATAATATATAAACGTCTACGTGTGGAAGTGTGTCTGTCTGTCTGTCCAGCCCGGAAGTGCGAGGCTACAGCATGAAGCTGAAAGAAAGCGACTCTGTCGCCAACAAAACCGGCGACAAAAGACAAACTGGCTTAGCTGCTAATACACAAGCGAGGCGAGCACATCGGCAAAACGAAACCTCCAAGGAGAGAGAGAAACTCGCTTAGCCACTGATAGACAAGGGGGGCGAGTACGTCGGCAAAATGAAACCGCCGACTCTGCATTTCAAATTGTTTTCTTGACGATTTCAATAGTTTCTAGGAGTCAGCACGGGCCTACACAGCTAGAATAATATAATAATCAGAGACAACATTAAAACCACTTGCCTAATATTGCGCAGGTCCCCTTCGTGCCACCAAAACAGCTTTCTATTCTGTCAAGGCATGGACTCCATATGACCTCTGAAGATGTCTTCTTGGTGGCACCAAAACATTAGCAGCGGGTCCTTTTAGTCCAGGCCGGAGGAGTTTTGGTTCTGTTGTGGCTCCGAGGCTAAGGATCTGTCCTGGTATCCAGGAGGTTGATAGTTCAAGGGACCCTACTCCACTGGGCCCTTGAGCAAAGGCCCACAACCTGAAAATTGCTCCAGGGGTGCTATACAAAGGCTGACCCTACCCTGTGACCCCCAAAGGTCATGTGAAAAGATCATTTTCCCTCAGGGATTAATAAAGTGTATCAAAAAAAAAGTTGCGAGATGGTGTCTCCAGAAATCGGACTTGTTTTTGCTGGCATATCCCACAGATGCTCGATCGGAGGGAGATCTGTGAGAATCTGGAGGCCAAGTCAACATCTTGAACTCTTTGTCATGTCCTCAAACCATTGCAGAACAATCTTTTGCAGTGTGGCAGGGCACATTATCCTGCTGAAAGAGGCCACAGCCATCTTGAAGGGGTGTATGTGGTATGTGTCAAAGTATCATCCACATGAAGGCCAGGCCCCAAGGTTTCCCAGCAGAACATTGTCCTGAGCATGACATTACCTCCGCCATCTCTTCCCCACGTAAAGCACATGCACCCAGCTGTTCACATGATCTAAAACAAATTGTGATTCATCAGAGTAGGCCACTGCTTCATGGTCCTGTTGTGATGCTCACGTGCCCATTGTAGGTACTTTCAGTTGTGGACAGGGGTTAGCATGGGTACTCTGACTAGTTTGTGGCTATGCAGCCCCTCATACACAACAGGCTGCACTGTGTGTTCTGACACCTTTCTCTCATGGCCAGCATTAAGTTTTTCAGTAATTTATTCTATGCCAGCTCTTCTGTGGGATTGGACCAGATGGGCTAGCCACATCAGTGAGCCTTGGGTGCCCATGACCCTGTTGCCAGTTCACGGGTTCTCCTTCCTTGGGTCAATTTTGGTAGCTACTCACTACTGCATACCAGGGACACTCCATAAGACCTGCCGTTTTACAGATGCTCTGACCCAGCTGTGTAGCCATCACAGTTTGGTACTTGCCAAAGTCTCTCAGATCCTTACGCTTGCCCATTTTTCCTGCTTCCAACACATTCACTTCTCTGGTGACTCTTCCTATGAAGTCAGTAGATGGATTGGGAGAGCATGGGGGGTCGTGAGGTCACTGGAAAGGGGTATGTGGCACTCCTGATATCTCTGCAAAGGGATGAAGGTCTAGGTCTTTAGAGTCCTGGTGCTCCCTGTTTTGCTATACGGTTGGACGCTATCCAGTGACCTGAAACAAAGACTGGACTCCTTTGGTACTGTGCCTCTTCGTAGAATCCTTGGGGACCGCTGGTTTGACTTTTTGTTGCTCTTGGAGTCCCAAATGAGGCACATTACTGCGTTGTGAGGGAGTGTCAGTTACGGCACTACAGCCATATGGCGCGATTCCCAGAGGGTGATCCAGATCACAGGATCCTCATTGTTGAGGACCCGAGTGGCTGGACCAGGCCAAGGGGACACCCACATAATACCTGGCTGTGGCAGATAGAGGGTCATTAACAGAAAGTGGGACTGGACCGCGTGTCTGGCTGGGGGGCTGCCAACCAGGATCCTGAGCCGTTTCGTCGTGTTGTGGGTGCAGCAACACGCTGTACCAGTGCATACTCCCGACCGGACATGACCTGACAACACATCACCTTCAATAACTGACTGTTCACTTGCTGCCAGATACATCCCACCCTTCGGCAGGTGCCAATGTAGTGACATAATCAATGGTGTCATTCACTTCATATGTCAGTGGTTTTAATGTTGTGGCTGATCAGTGTGTACCCCACAGTAAGGAGACCCGGGTATGCTTCCTGGGGTCCTCCCTGTGTGGAGTTTGAATGTTTTCCCTGCGCCCGTAGATTTCCTCCCACAATCCAAAGACACGCAGGTTATGCAGGTTAGGTGGATTGGCAATGCTGAAATGGCCCTGTGAGTGTGTGAGTTCACCGTGCTTTGGGCTGGTGCCTTGCCCAGGGATTGTCCATGCCCTGTGCCCAGTGCTTTCTGGGTTAGGCTCCAGCAACCCCACAACCCAGAACAGCATGACATGGGCTTAGAAAATAGTATGGTATAATAAAATATAATTCGTAAAGAAAATAATTAATTCCCTTGGAAGTTTTCACATTTTATTATTATACAACACTGAATCACAGTTTAAAATTTCCCAGAAGGTGAATACTTTTATAGACACTGTAGAACATCGTAATAAACAAGATAGGAACATGAGAAGAGATGGGGACCCGGCCAGGATCCCCTGTTTAATTGGCAAAATGAAAGAATTACAACAATATAAGTTGAAGTATATAAATGGAAGGAGACTGCCTTCCTCGTGTGCAGCTACAGTTCTGCTTCCTTACCATGCTTAGGTCTACTGACACTGAACTTCTTTTGCAGGGCTGGTTCATCGTCCATAAACTGGAAGGAGTGGGCACTGGAAGAAGTGGAAATAATGTCAGGACTTCAACTTATCTGGAAACAACACCAGGAACGTTAACAAGTTGGAAGTGCAACCTTCATTTCCAAACCCCTTGTGCCCACAGAAACCGGTCCCTATAAGGCACAAGAAAATATTACGACGACTATGTGTGATGCACCATCTGTTGGAATGGGGAATGCAGAGAATTGTATTGCTGCATCTTCTTCTTCTTTCAGCTGCTCCCGTTAGGGGTCACCACAGCAGATCATCTTCCTCCATATCTTCCTGTCCTTGTCATCTTGTTCTGTCACACCCATCACCTTCATGTCCTCTCTCACCACATCCATAAACCTTCTCTTAGGCCTTCCTCTTTTCCTCTTTCTTGGCAGCTCTATCCATGGCAGCCTTCTCCCAATATACCCAGCATCTCTCCTCTGCACATGTCCAAACCAACGCAATGCTGCATGCATTACAAAATACATTCCAGTAGAATGCTGCGCTGCAAACTTTAACGCTGAGGTCTACGTTGTGTGAAGCCCGTCCCCGACACTGACAGACAGAACACGATTTTGCCACACAGCACTCGGTTTATTTACCGTCAAGCACACAAGGCTCACAGGGCAAAGCACGACACAGTCCCTTTGCTGCCAGTCCTTCTGCCTCCACTCCTCCTCAAGAGGTTTGTCCTCCTCCTCCTCCCAACTCAAGCCATTGAGTGGTGGTGACTGGCTACTTTTATAGGGGGTGCCCAACGAGCTTGTTCCGGCAGCACTTCCGGGTGTGGTGTGTGGGTCTGCCAAATAGGGCCCTGTAAAAGTCTAGGGGCCCCCTGGCTGCAGGGTTGAGCTTCCCTGCCCCTGCTGTATGCCAAGGGGGCTGTCCTCTGCCAGTCTGGGGGAGAAACGGTTTTGAAAACACTCCATACTCAGGGTGCCCTGCCTGGGTAAGGGCTCCGGCCATTCGCCAGAGTTGATTACTTTGATTTCAGCTCATTTTAGACGGTGCAGCCAGGTGCAGGAATGACGGTTCTGGGACACCAAGAAATTTTGTCGGGCACCAACCGGTTTTTCCCATTTATTGTCCAAGGACAAAAGCAAAAAACGAAAAAAACAAAAGAAAACTTTCTTCGATGTATGTCCCATTATGCGGGGTGATTGCTAACAAGGTGGGCTGGGTAGCCAAGTCGTAGCTGTTTTCCTGCTTTTCTCAGATTGAAGTTATATGTGCCCACATCACTACATCATTTGTGGGTCTTTTCCAATTTTCTACTTTGTATATGATTCTGTTCTTTTATTTTTCCACTGTCCATCCATCCATCCATCTATAATAATATTAATAATAATAATTGTTTATATTTATATAGCACTTTTCTCACAACTTGAAGCTCTTCAGTAAGTGAGGAGCCACTTGAACCCCCACTAATGTGTAGCACCCACCTGGATGATGTGATGGCAGCTATTTTTGTGCCAGTACGCTCACCACACATGAGCAGTTAGGTGGTGAAGGGGTGAGAGAGAAACATCCCATTAGAGACAAGGGATGATTAGGGGTCCAGAAAGACTAGGCCCTGGTGGGCCATTTAGTCTGGACACTTGCCCTACTATTTACGAAGGAAGCCCAGGGATCTTTAATGGCCACAGTGAGTCAGGACCTCAATTTTACGTCTCACCCGAAGGACGGTGCCATTTTTACAGCACAGGTGTCCCTGTCACTGCACTGGGGCCTTGGGATCCACAATCAGACCACAGGGTTAGTGCCCCATGCTGGCCTCGCCAACATCTCTTCCAGCAGCAACCCAAGCTTTTCCAAAATGGTCTCCCATCCAAGTACTGGCCGGGCCTGAACAGGCTTAGCTGCAAGTGGATGACCTCTTCTGAAGTGCAGGTGCTATGGCTATCTTCGAAACCTGAGCAGGGTTGTGAGGAAACTGGAGCTTATCCCAGTAAGCACTGGGCACAAGGCATGATTGAACACGGCAGGCTGAACACAAAGAAACACACGGGCCACTTTAGCAACACCAGCCCACCTAACTAGCATGTCTTTGGACTGTTGGAGAAATCCGAGCAAGGGAGAACATGCAAACTCCACAGGGTTCGTGATTTCCACTGGGGTCCAGATGACCTGATTAATTGACTCATTCATTCATTTGTTTGTTCATTGGCTCTCTCCTTTTACATTTGGCCGGTGCTTACAGACCCTGGCATGTATGCTAGTGGGCCCCTGAGGGCAACTCACTTGCTGTCATTTATTTCATTTCCTCCTTGTTCCCTCCTCTCACGTCAAACTCTGCTGCTGTCGCTGGTTGGTCTGTCAGAGCACTGCTTTGCCCCAAGCCTCGTCACTGGCGTGTGATGAGTGATTTGGGACAACTAAGGTGTTATCTACAGTTTGTGTCCTTGCAACTCTTTGTTAGAGTCAGTGGGATTTGTCATTTGTGGTGCTGGTAGTGGTGGTGGTGGTGGTCTTTCCTGTCTTTTGCTTACTTTTTTGCCGCCCTGTTGGCTTCAGCTTCTGAGTGATGAGACGTTCAGAGCCTGTGAATGTCGTCCACCGGACCTTCAGATCCCGCTGGACGCTTTAATCAGCCGGGCTTTCTTCTCTGCTGGTCTGCATTACCACAGTTTCTGTCGTGAATGATCTCAGAGTCGAGTTTCTGCTGCAGTGGCGGCACTCAGACGATTCCTAGCCATTTTCAAAGCGTATGGGAGGCTCCATCATACACCTGCACAGCTCTGAAAGAAAATCCCCACGAGTCAGTGTTTCGTTATATGTCACTTAAAGTCGAGACCCCCATCAAGTATACTGCAGCTTGCTTTCTTTCTTTCTTTCTTTCTTTCTTTCTTTCTTTCTTTCTTTCTTTCTTTCTTTCTTTCCATACCAGCGTTCATATCTACGCTGTCCCCTTGTAGGCCGCAGTGCGCCCCTCTGCCTTATCCTTCCATTCATTGTGTTTGGGTCAGTTGACTCGCAGACATTTCCAAGTGTCCTGCTCTGCGTTGTTCAGTTTGTGCTCTGTCCCCGTGTTACATCAGTCCAACCCAAGGGGGAACGTGGGGGTGGGCATGTGATCCCCCCCCCCCCAGAAAAAGCTGAGTCATTTTTTTTATTTTTTTCAGTATTGCTGTCTTTGCGTTAATAATTTAGACTGGAATTACCACAGTAAGACTATTAATCATATTGTATTTTCAACTTTTTACATTGCACTGCTTAGCTGTCCGCCAGTCCTTCATTATTTGTAATCATAGCTGCGTCCAAATTCTGCTCTCCACACAGCAGTGTAGACAACGCATCAGGGGCTCATGGGAAAAAATCCTGAGGTGCCCCCACAATATAATATAAAGGAAAAGAAATATAAAACTGTTTAATAAAATGTTGGTACATTTAATAAAATATACAGCTGCTTTGAAATAAGTTCAATGTTTAATTTCTGTGTAACAGGACAACACTGTAAATACAGAAACATGAATGGGCCACTTAAAATTAAAATACTGGGTAAAATGTTTGTAGGTTATTGCTGTAATTAACTGAATAGAAATTGAATGGCAGGTAATATAAAACTCGTGTTGCACGGATTTTGTTTTTGAGTGGGCAACTCAGGAGAAGGGGACGCTTTATTGTTTTATGTGCTGCTTTCATTAAAGTGTATTGTAATTGTAACGACCGACAGCATACGCTGAATTGTAGTATATCAGGTCAATTTACGATGTCCAGCATTTCACACAGTATGATTTGTAATTTATAAAAATGCTACTGGAATATCACAGAGATAAACATAGTCGCATTTTCAAGGATTATGACAGCATCAAAACATTAGCAGTCATGCGAATCCATCCATCCATCCATTATCCAACCCGCTATATCCTATTCCTAAATACAGGGTCACGGGGGTCTGCTGGAGCAAATCCCAGCCAACACAGGGCACAAGGCAGGAAACAAACCCCGGGCGGGGCGCTCACCCACACACCAAGCACACACTAGGGCCAATTTAGAATCGCCAATGCACCTGACCTGCATGTCTTTGGACTGTGGGAGGAAACTGGAGCACCCGGGAAGAACATGCAAACTCCACGCAGGGAGGACCCGGGAAGTGAACCACAGGTCTCCTAACTGCGAGTCGCTACCCACTGCGCCACCGTGCCGCGCAAATCCATCCATTTGTTCATTCATCATTTCGTTGGACTATTCATGTTGGTTTGTTCTTTGACTGAACGATTCATTCTTTCATTGGTTTTTTTTTGTTTGGCTCATGAGTAATTTTCCATCCATCCATTTTCCAACCCGCTGAATCCGAACACAGGGTCACGGGGGTCTGCTGGAGCCAATCCCAGCCAACACAGGGCACAAGGCAGGAAACAATCCTGGGCAGGGTGCCAACCCACCGCAGTGAGTAATTTTTCATTTACTTATTTATTTGTTTATTTGTTTATTTTTTGGTTAATTAATTCATCCATCCATCTTTTCATTGATGTATTGAGTTTTTTGTTCTTTCACTGATTATGAATGAATCTGTTTATGTAGTCATACGTCTATTTGTTTTGTTCATTCATTAATTCTTTTGTTTTCTGTTTGGTTCATTGACTGAATGGTTGTTTCATTCATTAAATCATTGATTGGTTGGCTGGCTCACTCATTGATTGATTGATTGATTGATTGATTGATTGATTGATTGATTGATTGATTGATCAGTTCATTTTGTGGCTTCTCCATTCATTGGTTTGCTGTTTGGTTCATTGACTCCATGTTCTATTTGTTGGGATGTTCATTCATTCATCTTTTTATTGGTTCATTCATTGATTAATTGATTCACCCATTCATTCAGCCTTTTGCTGTTCAGTCAATGGCTGGCTGCTTGTGCAGATTGTTCCTTAAGTAATTTCTTTATGCATTCATATGTCTGTTTTGTTCACTAACTCATTCATTTATTCATTTGTTTATTTTCTGTTTAGTTCTGTGAGTTGTTTCTTTATTCTTTTATTCACTGATTTGTTGGTTGATTGATTCATTCATTCATTAATTCATTCACTTTTTGATTTAATTCATTCATTCATTCATTTATTTTTGCTATTTGGGACGTTGACTGATACTTTTTTGATTATTTGTCTCATCTTTTCATTCATTCATTTGTTTTTTGTTTAGTTTATCGAGTCATTCGTTTGTTTGCTTGTTCATTTATTTTATTTGTTTGTAGCTGTCCATCGGGTTCATTAATAATTTGTTATTACTTGTTCCTTTGGTTTGGCAGTTCATTCATTCATTTATTCATTTTTATTGGTTAATTTGTTGATTGATACTTCAATTAATTCATCCATTCACTTTTGTCTTTTTGATTCATTCACTCACTTTTTGACTTGTTCATTCAATCATTTTTTTGGTCTACATGTTACTTCATTGATAACTAATTATTTCATTCCTTCTTTGCTTCGTCAGGTCATTTATTTCATTCATTCCTTCATCTCCGTTTTCATTTCATTGCCTCATTCACTCATTTGTTGCTTACTCAATTCATGAACAGATTGATGGTTATATTTTGGTTTTTAGTGCTAAATCTTTCCACAGCCATGTAGGTTACAATTCCCAGTTACCAAGCATTAGAAACATTTTGACTCTCCATCTTCCTCTTTCATTACCAAATAAAGAAGTGACGTGTAAAGGAATGAACAGAAAGGCAAAGTGTTTATGGTAGAATGGGTGGCCGAACCTCCAAGGGGGCTTAGGACTTGAACTGGGGTTCCCACCACTGACTCCCTGATGATCCTGAGTGATCGTCCTCACAGGTGGCACAGTGGTAGTGCTTCTGCTTTGCAGTAAGGAGACTGTGGAAGATTGTGGGTTCGCTTCCCGGTTCCTCCCTGTGTGGATAGCGCTTTGAGTACTGAGAAAAGCGCTATATAAACGTAATGAATTATTATTATTATTATTAACAAATCAGCTCATCTGTTTGGTTCAAGTCAGTCCCTCCTTTTCAAACCTGTTTAATCCGGTTTAAGCCAAAGGGGCCAAGGATTGAAGCAAGGCCAGCAGACAAAAGACAGATGGATGGGACGCCAGCTTTACAATATTTTGTGACTTCTAGGGGGCATTGCAGCACCCCAAACTCCAGATCCAATTGCACAGACACAAGTCCCGGGTTCAAATCAAAGGTTTATTATAACAAATTCGGCTTCTTTTTGATCTAATAACAGTAAGACTAGGCAGTCACTACACTATTCTCTTTCTCTTTCTTCTTCCTCCTCCACTTCCATCCTGCACACCCAACTCCAACTCGTCTGGGTGAGGCAGGGCAGCTTCTTTTATCGATGAAGCAATTCCGGTGCAAAGACAGAGCCCACTGGAAGTAATTCCAGGTCAAAATCAGGAACCCAACAGGGCTGCCCCATGGGACTACAAATCCCAGCATGCCCTGCAGGTGTTCCGTGTGGGAGTTGTAACCCAGGAATCCTAACCCATCTAACATGTCAGGGGAGCAAAGAGCCCCAAGCAGGTTAACTTCCTTGATTCTGTGATTATATTGGGCCTGAACCTGACCTGGCAGGGACCCCAGCGTAAGTACTTGTCAAGTAGGGAGCATCTTTCTTGTCTTTGTGCTTTTTTCTTCCCCTGGCCTTCCAGACAGGTGATGGACTTGAACCTATCACTGTATCTTATAATGTCCATCCATCCATTTTCTAACCCGCTGAATCCGAACACAGGGTCATGGGGGTCTGCTGGAGCCAATCCCAGCCAACACAGGGCACAAGGCAGGAACCAATCCCGGGCAGGGTGCCAACCCACCGCAGGACACACACAAACACATCCACACACCAAGTACACACTAGGGCCAATTCAGAATCGCCAATCCACCTAACCTGCATGTCTTTGGACTGTGGGAGGAAACCGGAGCGCCCGGAAGAAACCCATGCAGACACGGGGAGAACATGCAAACTCCATGCAGGGAGGACCCGGGAAGTGAACCCAGGACCCCAGGTCTCACAACTGCGAGGCAGCAGCACTACCCACTGCGCCACCATGCCGCCCCTCTTATAATGTCTTTCAGTAAAATACAGGGAGGTGTAGGGAAACCGGAAATTGTGGAACTAGGAGTTGGCGACCCTGGTGACCAATGCGGCCTCGTTTAGAACCCCTTGGCGTTAGTCATAATGGGGCAGTGGAGTGGTGCGCACGGGCATTCGCTGTGAAACTCTTTTATAAGAATGGTGATAGTGTGACTTCGGCGTCATTACCAGTTAGGACGTCACAATCGCGTCCTGTCTGCTCCTGCGATTGCAACATGGGTACGTAATTTCGAAGAAACGGGTTCTGTCTTAAAAGAGAAGTCCCCCGGTGGAGCCACTTCACATAATGCCCGACAATCAATGGCAGCTATTCGATGATTGTTGGGAAGACGCGTCATTTCACACAACAGCCTCCGAGATCCCCATATCTCACTGTTTGTGATTTTTGTTCTGTGGGGATAACTTAAAAGCCAAGTGTGCTGGCCGCACACCGCTGCTGGACTAAAAATGAGGACTGAAGAGAAAATCGCTGGCATTCCTCTTGACGTGTTACATCGAGCGATGCAGAATTTCCACCACAGGCTGTCAGAATGTGTACGGAGAAATGGACAACACCTTCATGAGGTTTTCTTCAAAACATAAAATGAATATTGATTACCATCATTGATTGCATATCCTGTACAATACATTGTCATCCTTATATTCGTGCATTGAACGTCAGTTGAAAATTTCCCGCTTCCCTGCGCCACCCTGTACTTATCCCATTAAAGTCACTGTATAAAAATATATTTTTACTTTAATTGCCTTTTTCTTAACACTGAAAGACGAATGTCCTATGCACTGTAAGAACAAAGTCCCCCATATCCACTGCTCTTATCTGAGGACCACTCTAGGCCCTGTCCCTTTTTTAATTTTGTATTTTTTGCTCCCTTCCTTACTGATGATCCTGCACCGGTCGCCATCGTTAAAGCCTGGGGTTTTGTCTCACTGTTTTGTTTTTTTCTTTTTAAACAGGTGTGTGTTAAGGCTGCCACTTTTCCGCGTCTTTTGAGATGAACTTGACAAAGCTCACCTGCATTCCCATTCAAAACAAAGAGGTAAAGGCAGAAGTGACCTGTTACTGTCAGACGCATACAATAAAAAAGCGTGGGAAATGGAAATGCATACGGCATGTAAAGTAGGTTAGTGCCAGCCTAGGAGCCTGCCACTTGCTTTCTCTCTTTCTTTTCTTTTTATTTTATTAGGGAAAGACAAAATGCCATACAGTGTTTGTAACATGGCCGGCCTCAGCAGAACACGCATTGCTGTCGGAGTCGGATTTGGGGGCGTCCTAAAAAAAAAAAAAAAAAACTCACACCGTTCCAGTGTGGTGCACGGGGATCCCAGTCCGGGTGCTTCATCATGCGGTGGGTGCCGCAATGTGCTGTAATCCTCCTCCTCCTCTTCCTCTTCCTATTGGGTTTCCCTAATGAAGTTAAGTCTCAGCCTGTCCCCTTCATTGTCCTTGTCAACACCCTGCACCCCGTGATCATCCCCAGTCCCTCCTCACATTTTGGACGACTTCTCACCTTTACATTTTATACTTCACTTTGACTTAGGTGACCTCCAGTTGTCTCTGTCGTTGGCAATGATTTTGGCCCCTTTGAGACTGACATCACGTTTCATAAGTTTTTCTTGAAGGGTTCGACGCCAAGTCATGCAAAGCCGGCCTCTCTACTTCATAGGAACGCTGGCATGTCGGGCTTCTGGTAATCGGAATACGTGGCCTGCAAGCCGCATTCGATGATTTGTCACGATATCGCTTAAAGCAGCAATCCCGCTTCTTCTTTGTAAGTCCTCATTTGTGATCTGACCACGATAGGTGATACCCAGAATTTGCCATAGGCATTTGTGATGGAAGACATTTAGCTTCCTGGTGATTTGATTTGTAACTTTCCAGGTTTCACTGGCGTAGATTGCCATTGGGATAGTGGTAGCTCGTGTAGAAGATTAGCTCCGGACACAGACAGACACGGACTCAGAATGTCCAAAATAACACCTTTATTTCTCCCATTTTCACACAGCACAAACACAGTGCACAAATCAGCACAGTACTCAGTCCTTCTTTCCTTCTGCCGCCTCTACTCCTTTCCTTCTAAGCTTCATCCACCTTCCACCCGACTCTGGCTGCCTGAATGGAACAAGGCGGCCTCCTTTATACTGCACTCGGAAGTGCTCCAGGTGTCTCCCGATTGACATCCGGCAGCACTCTGGAGCTGTCCATGCGCCCCCTGGTGGTGGCCATGGACCCCCACCAAGGTGAGCTTCCGATGTACACCAAGGGGGCTGCCCTCTCGTGTCCCGGGGGAGGTACTCTTGGTAGTACATCCATTCCCCCAGTCTTCTCTTCAAAAGGGTGTCCCGTCCGGGCAAGATCCCCAGCCGTCCATCACACTTGGTACAGTCGTACCTTAGTGTTCAACATGATGGCCCTTGATTTCCAAATTGTGCTCATCCTTTGGAAAGCTCCTACCGCCTTCCCAATTCTGTAACCTTACATTTATAGGCTTACCCTAAATTCATCAAATCCACCTCAATGGGCCCGTCACCTGCCATCACTTTGCCCTCCCCGGAGCAGGTTGATGAGCAGAGACCTCCATGTTTTCTTCCGCCTTTCACTGTGTATAATGGGACAGTGGTGGATGTTCTAATTCAGGGGTCCTCAATCACGGCCCTGGAGGGTCGCAGTGGCTACAGGTTTTTGTTCCAACCCAGTTGCTTAATAAGAAGCACTTATTGCTCAAATAACACTTCTGCTTCACTTTAGTTGTCTCGCTCGTTAAGATTTTGAATCCTTTATTGCTTATTTTAGTCTTAAACAGTTGCATTCTTGGTTTTTAATTGCTCCTAATTAGCAATAAGATGCAAATGACAAAAGAGACCAGCATTTCTCCATTTAGCTTGTTACCATTTACACCTGTGGATACATTATTGGGTTTAATTAAATACTTGGAAGGAAAGTGAAGAGGAAAAACGTGAAGGACTGAGAACTACTCCTCCATTGTAGACTTTTGGATGATATTCTTAGAAAGGGGAATAGGATATGAGAATGACCTGAAATGGCAGAGTTAAAACACTAGATAGATAGATAGATAGATAGATAGATAGATAGATAGATAGATAGATAGATAGATAGATAGATAGATAGATAGATAGATAGATAGATAGATAGATAGATAGATAGATATATATGAAAGGTGCTATATAATAGATAGATAGATAGATAGATAGATAGATAGATAGATAGATAGATAGATAGATAGATAGATAGATAGATATGAAAGGTGCTATATAATAGATAGATAGATAGATAGATAGATAGATAGATAGATAGATAGATAGATAGATAGATAGATAGATAGATAGATAGATAGATAGATAGATAGAGAAAGTTTCTGGATGCAGAATCTATTATTATTATTATCCATCCATCCATCCATCTATTTTCCAACCCGCTGAATCCGAACACAGGGTCACAGGGGTCTGCTGGAGCCAATCCCAGCCAACACAGGGCACAAGGCAGGAACCAATCCCGGGCAGGGTGCCAACCCACCGCAGGACACACACAAACACACCCACACACCAAGCACACACTAGGGGCAATTTAGAATCGCTAATCCACTTAACCTGCATGTCTTTGGACTGTGGGAGGAAACCGGAGCACCCGGAGGAAACCCACGCAGACACGGGGAGAACATGCAAACTCCACGCAGGGAGGACCTGGGAAGCGAACCCAGGTCTCCTAACTGCGAGGCAGCAGTGCTACCACTGCGCCACCGTGCCGCCCATTATTATTATTATTATTATTATTATTATTATTATTATTATTCTTTCTTCTAAGAAACACCACTGTTTAAGATGGCCTACAAAATCAATATAGATTTGGATGTCTCAATTATACAGCAGATAGTGCAGGATACTCAACAATGCACCATCTGTTGGAATGGAAAATGTAGGGCATTTTATTATTTTTATTATTACATGCATATAAAATATATTCCAATACATAGTGCAATGCAAATATTTATGCTGAATACACCCTACCCAATAAAGTGTAACTGACAGACAGAAATTGGATTAGATAGATAGATAGATAGATAGATAGATAGATAGATAGATAGAT
Source organism: Erpetoichthys calabaricus (assembly GCF_900747795.2). Taxonomy (NCBI): domain Eukaryota; kingdom Metazoa; phylum Chordata; class Cladistia; order Polypteriformes; family Polypteridae; genus Erpetoichthys; species Erpetoichthys calabaricus. The sequence continues at coordinate 14,388,387 of NC_041408.2, read as the reverse complement.
AGATAGATAGATAGATAGATAGATAGATAGATAGATAGATAGATAGATAGATAGAACTTTATTTGTCCCCAGGAGAATATTTGGCTTTTTACAGAAGCTCTTTAAATAAATAAATAAATACATAAATAGGTAGATAAATAAGTAAATAAATAAACACATACTTTATTAATCCCAAAGGGAAATTAACAAACCATGAAATTAAATTATTGGCAAGAATTGCTTTCTAATTAAGCAACCAGGTTAGAACAAAAACCTGCAGCCACTGCGGCCCCCCAGGACTGAGATTGAGGACCCCTGTTCTAATTGGTTGTTTTATTAATCTGCTTGATTGTTTGCATTGTGTTTATTTTAATGCTACTTTGAACAACATTTTGGCGCAACCCCTGTTGTTTTAAATGTGCTTTTATAAATAAATAATCTAATCTAAATCTAATCTTTGTTCAAAAGCAAACGTAAATAACTCAGCCTAACTTTGTCCTGACCAAACACACATGAGACCTGTCATAGTGAGCCGAATCAGATCAGGGAAGCGCTACGCAATCAGCACAAACAAATCAGAGCGCCATTCAAGTCTGTGTCTTCAAAGGTCTACGTTTTTGTCCCTCCATGCTGCTACGCCCCCAGAAGTATGCGGATCTGGAGGGTGCAATTGGTGGTGGTTAAAAACGCTGGGGTAAGTGTGGAGAAAAAGTGTGAAAGTGGAGACTAATGTCTGCATTTGTAAACAAAAACCTAGTAATGTGCTTGTAGCCTTTGTCGGAGAGTAAAAAGAGTTGGGGACTGTCCCTGTATAATGTCCAACGGACAAAGTAAAGAAATGATTGAAAAAATGAGCGATCATTGTACTCTAACAGCAACTGACAAAAGAAAATACAGACTGGGAACAAAATGGCTGGCAGAAATGATGTGGCAGGAGATGACGTCGTAACTGCAAGATGGATGTGACGTCATCGAGAGGAGACCGGAAGTGAAGATATGGTGGAAGCGACATCTTCTTCAGGGAACCGGACGTGACGTCATCGAAATGGAGCCTTAAGTGACGTCATCAGCTGGGGGGCCGGATGAGGAAGTGACGTTTGGAGGCTGGAAGTGTGTGAGGTAAGTGTATGGGGTTACTTTTCCTCTTTTGGTCTGATGAAAAAGAGAGAGAGAGACGTTAGTACCATACATCAACCCTTCATCTCGCGATGTTTCACTCACCTCAGGGCTTGTTGACTGGTGTGTGACACCTTACTCAGTACAAGTGGGTGAATGGTGCGAGTGCTGCAGGAGACGGACGGGCCTCCCAGAGGGTGGGTGATTCCTTACCTGGGTGGGAACGCCATGAGAAAAGAAAACAAAAGGACAGGCTCTCTGACTGAAGGACCAGGAGAGACACCAGTATCCGGGTAGTATGTTCCCCTGATACACTCCCTAATTCTTTGCATTTATATAGCGCTTTATATAGCGCAGGTTAAGGTCCTTGCTTAAGGGCCCAACAGAGCAGAGTCCCTATTGGCATTTACGGGATTCGAACCAGCAACCTTCCGATTGCCAGTGCAGATCCCTAGCCTCAGATCCACCACTCTGATACACTCCCTGTTGGATACCCACAGAGAATCATGGGAACTGGAGTTCTGGAACACACCCCTGTTGGGTGACACCAGGGGGAGCTTCAGTGGCATATGGTCCCTACTTCGGGGGACTCTTGTTTGAATCGGCAGTGTTTCCTATGGACCACATGTCCTGCCAGGTCAAAGAACAAAGGAGCCAATAGAGTTGGGAGGAAGTGGACGAGGCTTGGTGGGACGAGTGTGAAGAAACAGGATTGTTCCTTACTTTGGTTGTTCTTGTTTTGATCTGTGTAGATAACGTCTATTAATTAAAAAGGGACTGCATTTGAACTTGTGATTGGTTTGGGTGTGATTGTGTCTGGGGTTTGGGGCTCAGTGGTGCCCTCTACTGGTTACAGTGGCTACAACTGTATGGCATGCTAGATGTTCCTGGTGACAGCAGATGCCTGATGTGGGAGAGGCGTGTCCATAGATTAGGGTGGAGAAGGGGGCGGGGCCTACTCTCACATGAAATGGAGTGCAATTCACCTTGTGGTGGTGCGTGATGTTGATGGCATTGTGCAAATAAAAGACTGTTTGATACCGACAGCAAACTGACAAATAAAAAATGACCAGCACATGTGATGGAACGGCTCTGCTCTTTTTGTCCTTTGCAGTCTGTGAATGCCAGGCTGCTGTGCCTCTGTGCCTGAGACTCAGAGTGAAGTGACCTAGCCTGGAAACGGAAAACTCAATTTTCTGTCCAAGAGCACAAGAGGTCCTTGGAGAACGGCACTATTATTACAGACTTCTATCCAGTTGGCGATTGTAATTATGCTAATAAATGTAGCTTGAGGTAAGAATTTCATGGGTGGTGTCTGCTATTAGCAGGGATTAGGCAGATGTTGATGCACTGTTCCCTTTGATGGGATTAATTACACCCGAGACCTCAGAGGATAGGCTTGTGCTCTCCATCATGAAAAATCAGGAGGCCACTGTGCAACTGAAGGAATAAAAAATGTGAGAAAATCGCTTGCCTGTGATCATTCCAGTTTGTTTTTATATATTCTCATCTTTTCCGGAATTGAAGGTGAAATGCCGCCCACCTATTTAGCGTCTCTACATAAATTACCTTACACTTAAAGTGTTACGGAGCTGCTTAGACAAATTTAAAAGACGTGCATCGCTGCTGCTCATAAGCGCTTGTGCCAATGTCATGTCATGTCAGGTATGTTGTCATGTTGAAGGTGACATCAGTGCTCCGATTGCGCCAGTTCTTCAGTTCTCAGTGTAGTGAAATAACTTGAAGGTGCACTTTGTGAAGTTACCTAAGTGGTGACAAGGAGGGTCACCTGGGTGAGCACCAAAGGCCACCATTGCACTTTTATCTTATTGTTCTTATTGTCAAAAGCCAAGTACACAAAATCAGCTTTTGCTTCCTGCACAGCAAAAATCCCCAGTTATTACTTGAACTCTTATAATGCCAAAGTAACCCTTAAAGTGTATACACGGAAAGTGTGGTCCCATATACTCACCTAAAGTGCTGATTTAACTCTGGTCCTATTTGATAGGTAGCTGGGGACCTTAAACCCCAACAAAACCTTGTCCCTATCATATCTGGGTAGGTCCCACAGAATGACATTTTTGCATTTTCCACACGTTGTAGTATAACGCACCTCCTTGTATCCACGTCAATAAAATGCAGCTTTTCACAGATTTAGAGTCTACCCATTTTGACCACCAGGGGGCTCCACTAAGCCCCAAACCCAAGACACAGTAATAAATGACACACATGGTGTTTATTAAACCTCAGCACAAGTGCTCTTCCAAAGATTAGTTGCCATAATACACGAAATAAACCGATTCTTCTTCCTTTCTGTCCTCCATTGAACGTTGCCCACTGCCTCCTGACTCTGACTCCATGGATGTGAGGTAGGGGGCTCCCTTTTAAGCCGGACCCAGGACTCCTTCCAGGGCTATCCTGTTGTCTTCCTGGAAACACTTCTGGGCCATAAAGAATGTATGGAGGTCCTCCCTGGACAGTGCCCTCTATTGGTACCCAAGCACCCTGACAGGCCTGCACTTCAGACTCCAACTCCCAAGCTTCACTGCGGGTGTCCCAACTGCATCGCTATATGAGGACCACTGCCACCTGGCATATGGGGGATGGAACAGCTTCAGATTCTTGGCTTCCACTGGTTCTTCCATTGTATCATGCCAGTCAGACACAAATTTGGTCCCAAATGTCCAGGTAAGACACCATCCTCCTTCCCAGTCAGGATACCCGACCTCCTCCTACACCCCTTTCACCAGCCTTCCCTTTTGCTCACTTGCACAGATGCCAGCATGTCATAATCTTTTTTTTATGGTCTAAGACACATTTCTATTTTGGAACTCTTCTGAATTAATATTTCTCATATACTTGTTTAGATTTACCGTTATTAGTGTTGATTGGCAAAATTCCCCAAAGCATTTTTCGCAGGATATTTCCTGAGGTCAGTGGTTCCCTTGTTTGCTGCATATTTCCCTCAAAATCGGCCATGTGGCCAGGTTAGGCAAAGTTTTTTTTTTACCACCAGCACCCCATGATGCTTTGCAGGGCAGGCATGATATTATAGCGCTTTAGAGGCCACGTTGGATAGGGGTGTCACTACCCAATCTGCGCTACCTTTTTTCCCAATCTGCTCCACAAATACGTATAATTTCACACTGTAAGTGTACTCTTTATAGCACTGCCTGATCTGCTTTGCGCATATGTAACACCACATATACACATGCACGATGACCCTGCCCAATAGAAACCCCACATGCATTTATATTTTCATTTTAGGGGTACATCAGCTAATCATAATCAGAATATTACAAAAATACTTTTTTTTTCTTGTTCTTCAAAGATTCATTGTGTGTTGTGTCTTCACTTCTGGATTAAGCATGTTACTCTCCTCGCTATGTAGAACAGATCGGAAAGTAACAGGGACCCCCACCAATCCCCCGAGTATATAACGCTGGTCCTTTGCATCACAGGCTCTGTGGATGTTAGTTAATCGGGAGACACAGAGAGAGATAAAGTATAATTTTATCTTGGGGAGGCACGGCAGCTCAGAGCTCAACCTCACAGCTCAGGTCACATTTTCATCCACAATAATTGGTTCGGCATACAGTACTGTGCAAAAGTTTTAGGCAGGTGTGACAAAATGCTGTAAACAAAGAATGCTTTCAAAAATGGAAGTGTTGATCATTTATTTTCATCAATCAACAAAATGCAGTGAATGAACAAAAGAGAAATCTAAATCAAATCAATATTTGGTGTGACCACCCTTTGCCTTCAAAACAGCATCAATTCTTCTAGGTACACTTACACACAGTTTTTGAAGGAACTCGGCTGGTAGGTTGTTCCAAACATCTTGGAGAACTAATCACAGATCTTCTGTGGATGTAGGCTTCCTCACATCCTTCTGTCTCTTCATGTAACCCCAGACACACTCGATGATGTTGAGATCAGGGCTCTGTGTGGGCCATACCATCACTTCCAGGACTTCTTGTTCGTCTTTACGCTGAAGATAGTTCTTAATGACTTTGGCTGTATGTTTGGGGTCGTTGTCCTGCTGCAGAATAAATTTGGGGCCAATCATAAGCCTCCCTGACGGTATTGAATGATGGATAAGTATCTGCCTGTATTTCTCAGCATTGAGAACACCATTAATCCTGACCAAATCTCCAACTCCATTTGCAGAAATGCAGCCCCAAACGTTCAAGGAACCTCTACCATGCTTCACTGTTGCCTGCAGACACTCATTATTGTACCGCTCTCCAGCCCTTCAACGAACAAACTGCCTTCTGCTACAGCCAAATATTTCAATTTCAATTTCATCAGTCCAGAGCACCTGCTGCCATTTTTCTGCACCCCAGTTCCTATGTTTTCATGCATACTTGAGTCGCTTGGCCTTGTTTCCACATTGGAGGTATGGCTTTTTGGCTGCAACTCTTCCATGAAGACCACTTCTGGCCAGACTTCTCCAGACAGTAGATGGGTGTACCTGGGTCCCACTGGTTTCTGCCAGTTCTGAGCTGATGGCACTGCTGGACATCTTCCGATTTCGAAGGGTAATAAGCTTGATGTGTCTTTCATCTGCTGCACTAATTTTTCTTGGCCGACCACTGCGTCTACAATCCTCAACGTTACCCGTTTCTTTGTGCTTCTTCAAAAGAGCTTGAACAGCACATCTTGAAACCCCAGTCTGCTTTGAAATCGTTGTCTGGGAGAGACCTTGCTGATGCAGTAGAACTACCTTGTGTCTTGTTGCTGTGCTCAATCTTGCCATGACATGAAACTGTTTTCACAACCTCACCTTGGTAGCAGAGTTTGGCTGTTCCTCACCCAGTTTGAAGCTGTTTCTGTTTCAGTTAATGACTGTGTTTCAACCTACGTGTGACATTGATGATCATTAGCACCTGCTTGGTAGAATTGGTTGATCAGACACCTGACTAGAATCCTACAAAATCCCTGACTTTGTGCAAGTGGACCTATAAGAATTGATGCTGGTTTGAAGGCAAAAGGTAGGAACACCAAATATTGATTTGATTTAGATTTTTCTTTTGTTCGCTCACTTTGCATTTTGTAAATTGATAACAATAAACAATCATTATTTATATTTCTGAAAGCATTCTTTGTTTACAGCATTTTTTCACACCTGCCTAAAACGTTTGCACAGTACTGTAGTTAGATAGATAGATAGATAGATAGATAGATAGATAGATAGATAGATAGATAGATAGATAGATAGATAGATAGATAGATAGATAGATAGATAGATACTTTATTAATCCCAGGGGAAAATTCACATATTCCAGCAGCAAAAATATTAAATTAAAGAGTAATAAAAAATGCAGATAAAAAAACAGACAATAACTTGAATAATGTTCAACGTTTACCCCCTCTGGTGGAACTGAAGAGTCGCATAGTTTGGGGGAGGAATGATCTTCTCAGTCTGTCAGTGGAGCAGGACAGTGACAGCAGTCTGTCACTGAAACTGCTCCTCTGTCTGGAGATGACACTGTTTAATGGATGTAGTGGATTCTCCATAATTGATAGGAGCCTGCTGAGTGCCCGTTGTTCTGCTACGGATGTCAGACCGTCCAGCTCTATGCCAACAATAGAGCCTGCCTTCCTCACCAGTTTGTCCAGGCGTGAGGCATCCTTCTTCTTAATGCTGCCTCCCCAGCACACCACTGCGTAGAAGAGGGCACTCGCCACAACCATCTGATAGAACATCTGCAGCATCTTACTGCAGATGTTGAAGGATGCCAGTCTTCTAAGGAAGTACAGGCGGCTCTGTCCTTTCTTGCACAGAGAATCAGTATTGGCAGTCCAGTCTAATTTATCATCCAGCTGCACTCCCAGGTATTTGTAGGTCTGCACCCTCTGCACACAGTCACCTCTGATGATCACGGGGTCCATGAGGGGCCTGGGTCTCCTAAAATCCACCACCAGTTCCTTGGTTTTGCTGGTGTTCAGTTGTAGGTGGTTTAAGTCGCACCATTTAACAAAGTCATTGATGAGGTTTCTATACTCCTCCTCCTGCCCACTCCTGATGCAGCCTACGATAGCAGTGTCGTCAGCAAACTTTTGCATGTGGCAGGACTCCGAGTTATATTGGAAGTCCGATGTATATAGGCTGAATAGGACCGGAGAAAGTACAGTCCCCTGCGGCGCTCCTGTGTTGCTGACCACAATGTCAGATCTGCAATTCCCGAGACGCACATACTGAGGTCTGTTTGTAAGATAGTCCACGATCCATGCCACCAGGTATGAATCTACTCCCATCTCTGTCAGCTTGTCCCTAAGGAGCAGAGGTTGGATGGTGTTGAAGGCGCTAGAGAAGTCTAGAAACATAATTCTTACAGCACCACTGCCTCTGTCCAAGTGGGAGAGGGATCGATGTAGCATATAGATGATGGCATCTTCCGCTCCCACCTTCTCCTGGTATGCGAACTGCAGAGGGTCGAGGGCGTGTTGGACCTGTGGCCTCAGGTGGTGAAGCAGCAGCCGCTCCATGGTCTTCATCACATGTGATGTTAGAGCGACAGGCCGGAAGTCATTCAGCTCACCAGGATGTGATACCTTTGGGACTGGGGTGATGCAAGATGTTTTCCAAAGCCTCGGGACTTTCCCCTGTTCCAGGCTCAGGTTGAAGATGCGCTGTAGAGGACCCCCCAGCTCTGATGCACAGACCTTCAGCAGTCGTGGCGATACTCCATCTGGACCTGCTGCTTTGCTGGCACGAAGTTTCCTCAGCTCTCTGCTCACTTGCACTGCTGTAATTGTGGGTGGGGATGTCTCTCCTATGTTGGTATCAGCAGAAGGATGTGTAGAGAGTGCAGTAATCCGAGGTGAGAGTGGGTTAGGGTGGTCAAACCTGTTAAAGAAGATGTTCATTTGGTTTGCTCTCTTCACGTCTCTCTCGATGGTGGCACCCTGCTTCGAGCTGCAGCCAGTGATGATCTTCATCCCATCCCACACTTCCTTCATGCTGTTGTTCTGCAACTTCTGCTCCAGCTTTCTCCTGTACTGCTCCTTCGCCGCCCTGAGCTGGACTCGGAGTTTCTTCTGCACGCGCTTGAGCTCATGCTGATCACCGTCTTTAAAGGCCTTTTTCTTCTGGTTCAAAAGGCCCTTGATGTCACTTGTAATCCATGGCTTGTTGTTAGCATAGCAGCGTACTGTTCTTACTGGAACTAAAGTGTCCATACAGAAGTTGATGTAGTCAGTAGTGCAGTCAACAACCTCCTCAAAGTTGGTAGATGCTTCCATTTCCTAGCCCCCAGAGACACCTAAAGGACCACTGCATTCCATTATAACCCACCCAAAACAAGTTCAGTTTCTCCTTCCTCATTGGCTGCCATGCCTTTCGCCGAGTTGTCTGGAATTCTCGAACATTTCTACGTTGCGACAAGACGATTCCTTAGCCTTCGGGGACACTTTAAAGACCACTGCATTCCATTGTAATCCACTCCAAACTAGTTCAGTTTCTCTTTCCCCATTGACCCACCCGGCTCCCTACTCCAGAGGTCCCGCCTCCCCCTCCACCTTGACCCGCAGCCTCTCTCTCGGACTCACACGAATAAATTGGTGCTGCAACCAAACTATGATACTTAGCATGATGAGAGAAGTTGCAAAATCAACCAGAATGTTCAAGCAAATTATAGAAGCAAACCTGATCTACATCCATTAAGTAGTTCTCTCATGAAAAGCAGACAGACAGACAGATGTTGCATTTTATATACAAAGATTATTACATGTCATTTGAGGTGGATGTTGTGTGTGCTGTCATTATGATAACATATTTCAAGATGGCTGTGTGTACCACCCAGTGTCTCAGCCATGTGTACCTTTCCATGTTTCACATCTCTCTTAAAACAAGAATTCTTGGGTTCTGACTCTCTCAGATCTGTTCTTTTGCTTTTTGATTTTGCATTTTTTGTACCGTGTTTGGTTTTGTTGATCTATTTTTGACTACCTGCTCATCCCCTGACCTTGATTCCAGCCATCTCTTAAAAGCTATTTGTGTTGTAAACCTGTTATTTTCATTCTTTTGGCATTATCTTTATTAATTATTTGGAATATTTATTATCAGTGTTTTACTTAATGATGTCACTGTCATGATTTAGGGTATTCTTTACCCTGTAGAATTCAATTTAGTTCTTAATTTATTATTGTACACTAACGTTCATTTTTTTAGTTTTCATTTTCACGTTATCGTAAAACCATTTTATATTGTGGTTATTTCCTAAGGGTGCCACCATTTGGTTGCTCCAGGTTTGAAAACACTGAAAATAGTCATACAGTTCCAGTGGATTGTTCTTCCTCATCCACCCTTTAGACCTGATCCTGGTCCCTCAGATTTATCCTTTATCCATACTTTGATCGATTCTAACTCTGAACGTTGGAACATTGAATTTGACAGAAATTTCATCTTCTTTGAGCTTATACTAGCTGTATAAGCCCAGGCTCCTAGAAACCATGGATTATGAAACTTCAATCAATCAATCTCATTGGTTGTATATTAGCAGCTCCTCATCAGTTTCATTTTGCCGCCGTGCTTGTCTCCGTTGTCTATCAGCGGCTAAGCTAGTTTTTTTCTCCTTAGAGGTTTCGTTTTGTCGATGTGCTCACCTCACTTGTGTATCAGCAGCAGCGGTTTCTCTTTGGCGACAGAGTCGCTTTCTTTGCACTTTACGCTGTAGCCTCGCACTTCCAGGCCAGACAAACAGGCACACACACATCCACACGTAGACGTTAATATATAAGACTAGGGGGATCTGCCCCCTGCTCACTTCGCTTGTCAACCCCTGGCTGGGTGCTGCGCGCTAGCCACTTCACGGATCTGCTGCTCGCGTATGGGGAAGCGGATGTACAATTTAAACAGATTGTTTTTTTCATGGGAATTGTTACATATGCATAAAAGAACTAACCATTTTACATTACTAACCATAGTAAAAAATAGTAAAACATAATAAATTGAAAGAAAACTATGTTTCATGTTGCGTTAGAGGTATTCATTGTGTTATACATTTTCGTTCTGCTTCACTTTGAAATTAACAAGCAAATACTTTTTAAACTTACACTTTTACTTTAAAACCTCAGTAAAAACAATTTTTTTAATTAACTTTTCGTCAATATCACATTGAATTTTGATTCCTTGTTTGGACTTAACGTCGTGACAACGCAACGTATAACTGCCCGTGATTGAATTTCGTTTCTTTCTCTCTAATAAATAAACTTTTTCTAATGTTTGTCCCTGTGATTTGTTAATTGTCAGAGCAAAAGCTATTCTAACGGGAAACTGTAAACGTTTTAGTACAAATGGCATATCAAGATCTCCTTTGGTGTCTAATGTCATCCGCTGAAGATGGACTACATTACCTTTCTTGTTGCCTGTTAAAATTTTACATGTCATTGCTTCATAGGTGGTGCAGTGGTAGTGCTGCTGCTTTGCAGTAAGGAGACTGTGGAAGATTGTGGGTTTGCTTCCTGGTTCCTCCCTGTGTGGATAGCGCTTTGAGTACTGAGAAAAGCGCTATATAAATGTAATGAATTATTATTATTATTATTATTAACCAATTGAAAATTTTTGCATTAATTTATTTGACTTCATCATTTCTCTGTGCTAGGATTGCCCGTGTACTCATTTCTTCTGTTGATAACCCTTCGGGATGAGATTCTTCAATAAGATTTGGACATAAAAAGTCTTCTTTAATTTGGAACTTAAAGTGAGGAAAATGTAAAAATTTATAAGAGCTGAGAGCACAGGAACTGCGTCTGACAAAAGCATTCACACGAGTGAGAGGTGAGAGGACCGTGGGCTGTTAACCATAAATGGTCGAGAGGGGGGCGGGACTTGAAAATATCTCTTGGCGATAGTCTCATCTCACGGGACTTCAAAAAATCTCTTCGAAAAAGTCTTGTCTCAAGATTTTCTTTTATAATAGATATGTATTAATAATCAACCTGAAGAACCAGGCAGGAGGAAGCTTGTCTATTGTGTCTTTTATTTCTCATTCTGAAGAGGGATACACGCAATCACAGCAGCCTGTGATAGAAAGGTCACAAAGTAAAGACAGAATGCTATATTTATAAATAACTGAATTTACATAACAAAGCTGAATTATTGCTTACTCTGATTGGTTCACTAGCTTGCATTCACTCTGATTGGCTTAAGGGACATGGGATGTTTCCAGCCGAGGGCATTACCAGCTTACATATCCCAAAATGAAAGTCTCATTTCTACTACATTCTTGGTCCTTACAATACTTTGTGATACTTCTTCAGTTCCTGTGTGCGTGACATCTGGGAAGTCTTACTTGGTACATGATAGTCAGCTAAATTCTGGAACCCAGGACCCTCTTGTTCTTTGTTCTTCACTTGACATTTATCTGATTTCCTGATATGCTTGAACAAGTTTCTGACATTTATTTATACTTCTTCAAGATGGTACATTTTCAATGCAGACAGCATACCAAAACACTTTATGCACGATAACTATATTACCCTTAAATAAATATGTGACACCTAAGTCTCATTTTTCTTGCACAACATACATAACCTCCACTGGAGCTCTTGAACCAGAGGTTTTCACAGAGTCGTCTACGGTAGAGTGATATTTCCACAGGAGTTACCAAGACCAGAAGACGCTGTCTATTTTGTGCAGGACATAAACTAGAAATCAAATCTGTACTTAGAAATGCCAAAAGCTATCTTCCTTCCCCTTGAAGAAACATAATATCTGTTATTATGTTAAAAGGATCCATGAAACCAGTAAATGCAAACAAATTATGGATGCCATATTGGCACAAACTTAACATGAATCTGTAGCTTCCATCTAAGATGAAGCCATTCTCTCCTCCAAGCTCTGTGCAGATTGTGTGTTAGATGGGGCCTTACATTTACACAGACATCATACACCAGCTTAAACTTCTTCATCTAGGTGTTCAGGTATTTTTTCGGTTTTATAGCGATGAAAATTCAATCAAAAATTATTTTACATAGTAGCGAAAAACCTGGGGGTTGGTGGCAGAAGTGGCACTCCAGCCACCATAAGAAACCTCCCAATGTTCAGTGTGGTGCTGAGGTGTCAGCTGTCGCATGGCTGCACTTGAGCCCTAATCTGGGATCTTGAGGTGGTTTGTCACATGATGTATCAGCGCCTGTTCCTGGCCTCTTTATATCGACGGAAAGTTAAATTGGTGCTGAATCAGAGGACATAAAGCACTTGCTGACAGCGTAACCAATGCAAGGTCATTACAGGTTTTTAGGCTCATTATGATCACATGTACAGAATACAGCATGCAAGGCTTAACCTTCATTGCTTTTAAAATAAATAGACATATTTATGTTGTAGGCTTTTAATGTGCCAAAGTTTTGATTTTGAGAATGTGATAGTTGTAATAAAATGGCATTCATGCATAATTGAATTCTGTTTTACGTTCAACTTTTTGCCCAGCTACAGTCAAATTCAAAGTTGGAGTGAAAAATGACACCTTCTGCTACGCTAAGTGGACGAAACTCCTAAAGATGGCATAGTCTTACAGTAATGTTTGTTTTTATTTGATTGTGTTCATTATTTTAGCAATACTAGGGTGCTGTACCGTGTTAGCCATTATGAATGTAGAGAAAAGCCAAGCAAAATGACACCTTTTATTGGCTAACTAGAAAGATTACAATATGCAAGCTTTCGAGGCAACTCAGGCCCCTTCTTCAGGCAATGAAATATAAAAACTTAATTTTCATCATTATGTGTTTTGTCTATTTGCAGATAACTTTCACAAGTTTATAGTCTATAGCTGCAAGTATACCGAATCAGATGACATACAAACTTGATTGCAGGTTGAAATATCACCACTTTTCAATTGTGCAAATAAGAGGCTGGCTTAGGTCAGAAAGGGTTAAACCCATTGGGCTAAGACGTTACGTTTAGCCACTTCAACTCTGTCGTACTTTCCTTTTTTCGTTTTGAATTTAGAATTAAATATTTGTAATTTTTTTAACTTCACATTATGAATTCTTTATTTAATTGACAAATGTAATTTAAAAACTGAACGATTGTAAAGCCACTCCCTTACAGGGCTGTTTTAATATATGGGCACTGGCTGGGCCTCCCAGGATCACAGGGGCCCACAATGTTTCTAATACCTACGTATGTTTCTGCTTTTGTATCAAAACAGGGGCTGTAGCGCACTACTTTGCCTGGGGGTCCATGATGCTGTTAAGACAGCCGCCTTATCCACGTTACAGTACTCTTGGGCCAGACATGAGTATCTAAATAGTATCTGCTGGACCGCAGCGTCTGCTTCTTTAGTTCCAGCCTCCTTCTCTTAACTGATAGCTGGCAAAAGGGAATGCAAGTGTAGCAGTAGAGGTAGTTATCGACCTCTTTCACCCTCAGGTACAACGCCAAACACCAGGTAAAAGACCAATTATTTTTTATTAAATAATAATACTGTGCACTAAGCACCCTCCACTCCACACTACTCATACAAATATTACCAAACAATTCTCAAACACAATAATCACAATTCCTCCCCTCCCAGACACTTCGCCACCCTACCTCCCAGCTCAGCTCAGTGTCTGGGCTTTCCCGGAGTCCTTTTATACCCCCTGACCCGGAGGTGTTCCTGCCCAACAGTCCACAAGTCCTTATTACTTCCGGGTCAGGTTAAAAGTCCTTCTCTTCAACCTGGAAGCACGTTGTTTCTCCTGTTCACATGACCAGGACGTACTTCCAGGTTATAGGGTACATAAGAGTTTGGCAGCCTCCCTATAGCAACTCATGGTATTCAGCAGGGCTGTGCATACCAACTACAAAGTCCATGATGCCCTGCTGGAATTCGGGGAATGTCCATGCTGTCGGGAGAGCTCCACCTGGCAGCCTGGGGGTGAGGACCGGAATATTTAGCTGGCCATCCACCACACAAGCAACCATTTAAATGGTGTTAACCAGGCCATCAAATGCACATGCATTTGAGGAACTGTTGTGAGAATCAATGTCACAAACCTAGAGAAGACACCTCTAAAAACCGAAGAGCTAACATGTAAATTAGTCAAAACGAGGATTTCCGGAATACACATTACCACCAAAACCATAAACAGAGTGAAAAAAAGTGGAATACGGTGAGTCGTAAACCAGACTGGGAATACCAAGCATGCCAATACTAAAGATGGCAGTCTGCTGTGGTAGTTTAGACCTTGCACTTCAAACCCCGAGGTGGTGGGTTCAGATCCCACTACTGACGCTGTGTGACCCTAAGCAAGTCACTTGACCTGCCTGTGCTACAACGGGAAAAACAAAAGAAATGGAACCAATCGTTGATTAATGTTGATCACATTCTCCTGAAACCAGTTTGTTTATTTTGATTGCGGCCATTTTGAGGCACTGTTGTCGTGACATTGCTATGGAAATGACCCAGAAGTATACATGTATGTGTTCTGAACGTGTTCATTATGAAATTGTTTTTACATTTTTCTTTAATGACTTATGAGATCTTACAATCGTTTTTGGGGTTGGTTGAGCCCTGGAATGTTAATCTCACAATAGGTTTTTGAGTCAAAGCTTATGTTGATGTCAGAAGGGGACCTTGTTTTTCGATTTCCTGGATAATCCAGTTACTGATTGTGTCAGGGTTGTCTGTGTAGGTATTTGCCACGTGTGATAAAAGAACTGCTGCTTCCTTGGAGGATGTCTGTATTTACCTGAAATTAACATGTTTGACAATATTGGTTTCTAATCAGCAGATCTGTACTCATTAATGGTTGGTAACAATACATTTTGTTAACTTTTTTGTTTTCATTAATTGTTAAACCCAGGAAATTTAGATGTGCCATTGATTAAACTGATTGTCCAGGACTGACAACAGCAGGGACTGAAGGAGATTTAAACTCCTTGGCAGCAGAAGGCAGAGAGGGGACAGTCCACAGAAAACGCTGCCAAGACACTCGGACAGAGCATAGGGGCTCGCAGGCAGACAAGGGTACGTGGTTGGCACGACGTGAGGCACAAGGACGGCAAACACTTCCAGGGAGGAAGATACAGCTCCACAAGGAGACGCCGGTTGTGGGTCCAGCGAGAGAGGGAAACCGCATGAAAGGACCAAGCAAAGCTGGCTAACGAGAAATGAGGTGTGCCGAGGTCACAGCAACACAAGGAGCCCAGAGTTGGAAAAAAAGGAATGACGAAGAGACGCTGACAGGGATTCAATGTTTTGACACCACTTCTGTTTGGAAACGAGTGTCCGGTGAACAGAGTGCATCCGTGGACAGTTGAACGATTAAGTGTTGGGGTAACACAGTGCACAAACTGGACTCTGCACCACTAAAGGTTGTATCCTCCAGTTCTTGTTTTTAACGGACTTTTAGAGTGTGGACTGTGTGTTTTCCTTTTAAAAAAGGAAATTTGTTCCTGATATGTTTAGATTTTGTTATGTTCGTTTATCTTTTTAATGTACTTTTTATTGTCTTGTGTAATAGAACTTACTGTTGCTTTTTTCTGAAATTACTGTTGTGTCTTTCATTGTGTGTTTACTCACCGCCCAATTTAAAGAAACCTGCTATTATCATAGATAGATAGATAGATAGATAGATAGATAGATAGATAGATAGATAGATAGATAGATAGATAGATAGATAGATAGATAGATAGATAGATAGATAGATAGATAGATAGATAGATAGATAGATAGATAGATAGATAGATAGATAGATAATTAATCCCAATGGGAAATTCACATTCTTCAGCAGCAGCATACTGATACAATAAATAATATTAAATTAAAGAATGATAATAATGCAGGTGAAAAAAAAACAATAACTATGTATAATGTTAAATGTTAACGTTTACCCCCCCGGATGGAATTAAAGAGTTGCATAGTTTGGGGGAGGAACGATCTCCTCAGTCTGTCAGTGGAGCAGGACAGTGACAGCAGTCTGTCGCTGAAGCTGCTCTTCTGTCTGGAGATGATACTGTTTAGTGGATGCAGTGGATTCTCCATAATTGATAGGAGTCTGCTGAGCGCCCTTCGCTCTGCCACAGATGTTAAACTGTCCAGCTCCATGCCAACAATAGAGCCTGCCTTCCTCACCAGTTTGTCCAGGCGTGAGGCGTCTTTCCTCTTAATGCTGCCTCCCCAGCACACCACCGCGTAGAAGAGGGCGCTCGCCACAACTGTCTGATAGAACATCTGCAGCATCTTATTGCAGATGTTGAAGGACGCCAGCCTTCTAAGGTAGTATAACCGGCTCTGTCCTTTCTTGCACAGAGAATCAGTATTGGCAGTCCAGTCTAATTTATCATCCAGCTGCACTCCCAGATATTTATAGGTCTGCACCCTCTGCACACAGTCACCTTTGATGATTATCAGTAAATTTCAAGAGTTCCCAGTCTCTTAATAAAACTGGGTGGCGTAGTCGGATATTTAAATGGTGTCTATGTTAGATTACCTGTAAGTGTGACCAGACACCTGTTACATTATGTCAAAAAACAAACAAGGGTTGAGATTGGGCCAGAAAGAAAATGGTCAAAACTGCAAGATCACTAAGTGTCTAAGCCAAAACATGAGACAAACATTTGTGGCCAAAAAAAAAACACAAGCAAAGGACAAAAATACAAGGAATGAAAGACAGAAAAGTTATCAAAAAGGACACGAGTTCTGAGTTTTAAATCCACAACTCAGAAAAGATAAAGTTTGTGTGGGTTATCTTTTATCCCGTTGTGCTGTGATCAAAGATCACGACCTCCAGTGACACACCAATAGCAACTGGGGCATTAGTACTGAAAAGGAGAAAACAAAAGACAAAATGGCGGATGAAATGGTCCAAATATATTTCATAATTAAAACAAAAATTTATACACTATAAATAGATTCAGCGACACACAAAAAAAAAAAACAAACGAATGTAAAAATACCCAAATTGATAAAGGAACTCCCATAAATTTTTCAAAAAGGAACAAACTAACAGCTTACTGTTGTCTCTGTAAATTTTTTTGGACCATTTCCGCTGCCATTTTTTTTCTTCCTGTTGTGAGGAGCCTGTCCATAGAGGACATTAACAGCTGGTATCGATGGGGTGGGATGTCCTCAAAAGGTCTTTAACTGACGGTCATGGTGCGACGGGTTAAAAGGACACCACTTTGCGCACTTCCTCATCCGAGTTTGGAGATTCCAAAACCTTATTGATATTTGTTCTTGTGCAAAACACAAATCATTTCAATAAAAGTGGTGTCTGCCAGTTTCGATGTCTGCTCGTATTTTTTGTGACTTTTGTTTCTTATTTTCGTTTTGGTACTGTGCGGTAGATTTTTTGATTTGACCCTATGTCTGGTTTTGACTACATCTTCTTGCCGGGTTTCCTCTCGTTGATCCTCTCTTGCTAGTACACTCACAGACAGCGTGACATCACCAGTGTCAACGGTATAAACTTGACATGCGGCACTTCTTCATCTTCCCGGTCTGATGGATTATCCCTGTAAAATTTTGGGTTTGCTTTAGTTATTGTTTTTCCGACATTACAACTTTTTTAGACATTTCTTTGATTCCGAACTAGAATTTTGCTTTCTCATAACCAAAACTTTTCTACTTTTGATCTTGCCGTGTTTTCGGACTAACATTTGATCTCCTGTTCCTCATTTCAAATCTTTGCTGCTACACTTTAGCAGAACACGCACCTGAGAAAAACTGACCAAACTAAAAACTAAAAATAAATCATCAGGAAAGAAACAGAATAACTCCTTAGGTTCCCTAATATACTTGTGAAATGGAAATTTGATGAAAAAAGATAACCTCTACTTCAACCCAATGGCACCCACCTAAGTATCAGTTCTCAATGCCCGATTAACCTAAGTTGGTTAGTTCCATAAGGGAGCTGCTCCATTCATTAGCCATTTCCCTCTCATGTACCCTCAATCTACAGTCGGTGTTGGTATTGTACCTACTCAACCTGGACCCAAAGCAGTCGCCAGGCTTCCTCTAGCCTTTAACACGGTGGCCTATCCCATTACATTTTTTTTTTTATTTTGTTGCTGCCATTGTGCCAACATGCCAGCATCTTAACCATGGAAACGAAGCCGTCAGTACTGCTGCTTTGTGGTTGGGCTGCTATTATTTAGTCGAAGGTCTCTTGCATAACTCCATCATCGCGGCAATCTCGAGCTGCTCTTCAGTCAACAACTCTACTGGGCGTGTGTGGGCAGGGCAGCTGTGCTTTTCTGTTGACGGATTTTTACTGTCGCCCAGACTCTGACAGATGAGAGGCACTAAAGCAAATCTCTGGGTGATTTACTCCACGTTTAAAACACTCGAGTGTACTTGTATTTCACATCCAATTGCCTAATTTAGAGCTCTGAGTTGGTTTGTTAGAAATGGTAATCTGTGGAATTCGGAGGCCTAAAATGCTTAGTATTGGGGCAGTAAGATTACTGTATATGGGGGCTGTCGGCCATGGTGAGGAGGGGGGATAGATAGATAGATAGATAGATAGATAGATAGATAGATAGATAGATAGATAGATAGATAGATAGATAGATAGATAGATAGATAGAAATGAAAGGCACTATTAGATAGAGAGATAGATATGAAAGGCACTATAAGATAGATAGATAGATAGATAGATAGATAGATAGATAGATAGATAGATAGATAGATAGATAGATAGATAGATAGATAGATAGATAGATAGATAGATAGATATGAAAGGCACTATAAGATAGATAGATAGATAGATATGAAAGGTGCTATATAATAGATAGAGAGATAGATATGAAAGGCACTATAAGATAGATAGATAGATAGATAGATAGATAGATAGATAGATAGATAGATAGATAGATAGATAGATAGATAGATAGATAGATAGATAGATAGATAGATAGATAGATATGAAAGGCACTATAAGATAGATAGATAGATAGATAGATAGATAGATAGATAGATAGATAGATAGATAGATAGATATGAAAGGCACTATAAGATAGATAGATAGATAGATAGATATGAAAGGTGCTATATAATAGATAGAGAGATAGATATGAAAGGCACTATAAGATAGATAGATAGATAGATAGATAGATAGATAGATAGATAGATATGAAAGGCACTATAAGATAGATAGATAGATAGATAGATAGATAGATAGATAGATAGATAGATAGATAGATAGATAGATAGATAGATAGATAGATAGATAGAAATTAAAGGCACTATATAGATAGATAGATATGAAAGGCACTATAAGATAGATAGATAGATAGATAGATAGATAGATAGATAGATAGATAGATAGATAGATAGATAGATAGGAGAGAAAGTTTCTGGATGCAGAATCTATTATTATTATTATTATTATTATTATTATTCTTTCTTCTAAGAAACACCACTGTTTAAGGTGGCCTACAAAGTCAATATAGATTTGGATGTCTCAATTATACAGCAGATAGTACAGGATACTCAACAATGCACCATCTGTTGGAATGGAAAATGTAGGGCATTTTATTATTTTTATTATTACATGCATATAAAATATATTCCAATACATAGTGCAATGCAAATATTTATGCTGAATACACCCTACCCAATAAAGTGTAATTGACAGACAGAAATTGGATTAGATAGATAGATAGATAGATAGATAGATAGATAGATAGATAGATAGATAGATAGATAGATAGATAGATAGATACTTTATTAATCCCAATGGGAAATTCACATTCTTCAGGAGTATATTTGGCTTTTTACAGAAGCTCTTTAAATAAATAAATACATAAATAGCTACATAAATAAGTAAATAAACACACACGCTTTTATGTGGCGATTGCACAGCATTTTGATTTTATTCAACACGCTACTTGTAAGGTTCATTAGCATCTCTAAACTAGACCACTAGCCCCGTCTGGGTCTCCTCCTGCCTTGCGCTCGAAGTGGCCAGGATAGACTCGAGTTTCCTGTGACTCCGAAATCAATAAAAAGTGTTTGAAAGTGGGTGGATTTTTCAAGCGTTTTGTGGAAAGACTAATTCGCGTTCTGGGACCCTTTTAAATATAGGAAGGACCGTAACCGGGTAACCCCTGACCTGATCGTGGCAGGTGTGTGCGTGTGTGTCACTTTAAGAGTGAGACAGGCGACTGCCGGCTGCTCTCGGACAAAGACGGCTGACGCAGAGCGTCGTATTACTGTCGCCAGCGAGTTTCCACAGGTGCCGGGTGACCGATTACTGTTTGGCATTCCATCGAGTGAAGTGCGCCCAAGTTCGAGTGTAGCAGGCGTGTCACCTGCAAACAAAGAAGACAAACCGTCACCTCGTCGGGCCAGCGCCAGGGTAGCAACTGCGAGGCTGTGTGAGCCCGTGAGCGCTGCGCGTGGCGTCGCATATCAGCTTCATCCACGGGCTACATGATCACCTCTGGTAAACTCTGGAGACAAAAGGGGGGCACTTCACTGAAACTTGAGCTTGGATCAGCCAGTAGGATGGCTTTATAAACTTACCTATTAGGTGACTGAGGTGGGGGGGAGGGAAGGACAACTTCCAAAGTGACACATTTCTAGGTGTATCAATGCAGAGCCCTCTGTTCCAAGTGTAAAAAAATAAAGGGAGTTTGGCAAAATGCAGTGGCTTTAGAAAGTATCCCGACCCCTTCTTTTTACTGTGATGTAGATTTAACTTTACATTGGTATATTGTCATTTTTGCCCATTAATCAACCTCAATAGCCCATAATGACAAAGTAAAAAAACAAGTTTTGAAAGTGTATTAAAAATCAAAAACTGAAACCTCTCGTGCATATAAGTATTCAGACCCTTAATTTATTACTTTGTAGAAGTCTCTTTGGCAACAATTCCAGCTTCTAGTTGTCTTGAGGTAAGTCTCTAAAAGCTTTGCACACCTGGATATGGGCAGTTTATCCCATTTTTCCCTGACTTATCCTCTTAAGCCCCATTTGATTGGATGGAAAGTGTCTGTAAACTGCCATCCTCGGCTCTTTGAACGCATGTTCCATGGGGTTTAAGTCTGGGCAACTCGAGGACCCTCCAAGACTTGTCCCTAAGCCACTTCAGCATTGTCTGTATGCTTTGGGTCACGGTCATGCTGAAAAATGAACTGTCACCTCCAGTCTGTGACTGATAGATAGATAGATAGATAGATAGATAGATAGATAGATAGATAGATAGATAGATAGATAGATAGATAGATAGATAGATACTTTATTAATCTCCAAGGGGGGAAACTGTGGCACTCTGGAGGATTTTCTTCAAGGACCCCTCTGCATTTGGATACTTTCAGCCTTCCATCAGTTCTGACCAGTCCCCCTTGACATGCACCCCTATAACAACAACCAAAAACAAACGTGCGTCATTTAATTATATACACTGAAAAGAATTCAATGCTTAAGAAAGTTACGGCACATTGTCTGGTGAAGAAGTAAAGCTTGCTTTTGTGGTGTATGGTGGCCTGCCAGTGTGCCAGCTTATCGAGTACAACCCACCATAAATCAGCTTCCATAACCTCAAAAAACCTTCCGCACGCAGGAAAAAATAAGTCTGCTACCTTTGTTTTTTTTTCCCTTCTGCGCAAAGGTATGCGGATCACCAGGACCAATACGGTAAACGGGGGCGTGTCCTTATGCAAATATCCTAACGTCGGGGTTACTGAAGCAGCGCTTTACCGTTTTACTTTTACAGTTGTGTACCTTCGCTGTTTAACAGTTTTCCACTGTCAAATGAACTGTGTAACTGTAATGTATCAGTAAACGGTATGTAGCCTATTTTGAAGGTAGAAAAAATATATTTACAGAACTTGGCTGTAAAAAATAATGAAATGTATTAAGATGCAATCCCTGCCCGGGATTGGTTCCTGCCTTGTGCCCTGTGTTGGCTTTGATTGGCTCCAGCAGACCCCCGTGACCCTATGTTCGTATTCAGCGGGTTAGAAAATGGATGGATGGAAGATATACAGGTAATTTTCAGTAGATCATACGGTCATTTTCCTTTTTTTTTTTAAAAAAAGGTATTTTACTTTCACCATTTACAGTATTTTTACCGTTAATCTCATTAACATTTTTTACAGTAAAGAAATAAGCGGTCATTGAGTAAAGCTCCCATCTAGGTTAGTCCTTGACGCAGGGATACTGGAACTTTTCAAATGACGTTCAATGCATGAATAAACACAATACAAAATAAATTTACTGATTAAATCTATTGTACAGGATATGCAGTCAATGATTGTAATCAATATTCGTGTTTTAAAGAAAACCTCATGAAGGTGTTGTCCATTTCTCTGTACACATTCTGGCAGCCTGTTGTGGAAGTTCTGCATCACTCGACGTAACATTTCAAGAGCAATGCCCACGATTTCCTCTTCAGTCCTCCTTTTTAGTTCAGCAGTGGTTGCAGGACCTTCTGCGGTACACTTGGCTTTTAAGATGTCCCCACAGAAAAAAAAGAAAGTGAGATCTGAGATCTCGGAGGCTGTTTCGTGAAATGACGCGCCTTCCCAACAATCGTCGAATGGCTGGCATCGATTGTCGGGCAGTAGCCTATGTGAAGTGGCTCCACCGGGGCACTTCTTTTTTAAGGCTGAATCCGTTTCTTCGAAATTACGCACCCATGTTGCAATCGCACGAGCAGACGGGACACGATCATGACATCCTAACTGGTAATGACGGCGAAATTCCCTTTGCACAGCAGTCACACTATCACCTTTCTCATAAAAGGCTTTCACAGCGAATGCTCATTGTGCGCCACTCTACTGCTCCGTTGTAACTAATGGCAAGGGGTTCTAAATGACGTCACATTGGTCCCAAACAACTGCCGACGCCGCAGGGTCACCAACACCTATAGCTCCAAAATTTCCCCTATGACGGAGCCACCCTGTATACACACACGGCGGCCACTTTATTAGGTACACCAGTTCAACTGCTTGTTAACACAAATGTCTAATCAGCCAATCACATGGCAGCAACTCGATGCATTTCGGCCATTAGATATCGTCAGGACAACCTGCTGAAGTTCAAATCAAGTATCAGAACGAGGTGATGGAAGTGGCTTTGAGCATGACATGGTTGTTGGTGCCAGAGTGGCTTTCTCCGAGTATTTCAGAAAGTGCTGATCTGCTGAGATTTACATACAAAAATATCTCTTCGATTTACCGAGAATGCTCCGAAAAAAACGGAAAACATCCTGAGAGTGGAAGCCATCTGGGTGAAAATACCTTTTTGATGTCAGAGAAGAATGGCCAGCCAGCTGATAGAAAGGCAAAAAATAACTCAAATAACCACTCGTTACAACGGAGGTATGCAGAAGAGCAATTTCGTTCTTCAGTCCTCTTCTATTAATAACCTTCTTAATAAAGTGAATGGAACTCAAGGAATAGAATTCCAGTGGGAATGCCAATGGGGATATCGTTTACCAGGATATAAACGTTACGCACAAAAAAGTCTTTAAAACCCTTGCAGCCCTACTAAGTCCAGATTTTTTTTAACTGTCAGCAATGACGAATACGTTTGCTAGGGGCGGGTGGGTGTTGATACAAATAATCCAAACTAACCATCCTGATTAGCAGCGAAAGTTGCCTCGATATTTATAATTAACGTTATCCACGGCGACCTACAACTGGATGAATTTCTTTTGCTTTTTCATTTGGAGGACAGGCTGGTGAAGTGACTTGCAGTGTCATCGCGGGGTTTGAGGTCCAAAGCCTTCATCCAAAGCACCAGTTTAGGGGCGCTGGTGCCAAAAAATGCCAGCCCTGGGCGGGACGCTGGTCCATCGCGCTTCCCGTTCACACACTCCGGGGCTTTAGGCAAAATGAGCACGTGTTTAGGGTGGGGGGGGCACCACAGAAAATTTCCATTGCCCGATTCACCATGGACCAAATAGTGCAGCTGAACCAGGTTCAACAAGGAGGGGTTCCCATATTAAATGAAAAAATTACACACACACATATATATATATATAAATAAGGCAAATACCAGTGACTCACTCATCACGAAATCTCCTGAACCTTGAGGACTTGGGATTAGGAATGTAGGTTACCCTTGGCCCATAGGTGCTCGCTAAGAAACGGTTTTAAAAATTTCATGGTCCAAGCGCGTTCTGTCTGTATGTCTGTCCGCTTTTCACGAGAGAATTACTTAACGGATTTAGATCTGGTCGTTTTCTATAATTTGCTTGAACATTCTGGTTGATTTTGCCACTTCTCTCATCACGCTAAGTACCAGAGTTCGCTTGCGGTACCGATGTATTTATGCAAATTCAACAGAGTGGCTGTGGGCCGAGAGCAGGGGGGCGGGGCCTTCCTTATTCATTCGTCAGCCTCTGTTTGAGTCGCTCTACGTCTCGCCACGTGTTGGAGTGCACCTCACCTCCGCTTAGCCTGTGCTACTGTTTGTTTAACAG
The DNA here is from genome assembly GCF_900747795.2 of Erpetoichthys calabaricus. NCBI lineage: Eukaryota > Metazoa > Chordata > Cladistia > Polypteriformes > Polypteridae > Erpetoichthys > Erpetoichthys calabaricus. The sequence continues at coordinate 14,363,922 of NC_041408.2, read as the reverse complement.
ACATTATCATCTACAGATTGTTAAGGAGTAACATTTAACGTTTTTGAGAGAGAGATCAGAGCTCCGTGCGTTTTGGAGAGTAGCTGCTGATTGGCAGAGATATCAGAGCCATGTGCTTTTCTCCCCACAAGGGGAATGCTCTCCAGCCAGAGCAGAACACGATCAGATACACTGCCAACGTGTATTGATTTTTAAAGTTTGTCCTGTTTCATTACTATGTGGGCGCAGATCTAACTATGCAATTATTGCATTGCATTAAAAGTTGCATAGTTAGATCTGGACCACCCTGTATAGTATATATATATATATATACTAGACATTAAGCCCGTTACAATAACGGGCGCTAGAATAGTATTGCATAAATATTAGTAGGAACAGTCTATATTAAATGGCAAAGGACCGTCTATTTTCTGTTACAGTAATACTGGCTTGTATGTGACTGTAATATGCGTCACTGTATTGTGTGCCTTTAATTTTCTCTCACAGTAATACGTCTCTCCAGCAAGTATTTTAATCTGTGCTGTCGTGCAGCTGATTATTGTATGTATGGCGTCTCCCCAGCAACGGATTTTATGTGCATGAAAATAAATCCACTTTTAAAAGTCATCCTATTGTAATATCATGAAAATTCGTATATTTAGGAAAACACTTTACCGGGCCAAGTTTGTTAATTGCAAATCTGACATCCTCAGAGTGAACAACAAACACTAATCCCACCTCTTTGGGGTAGCTGGTCTCCGCGTCTCAGTACTCGATTGGATTTTTCGTGCGTTATGTTTTAGGTCTTACCTCATTTACCGAAATCCGATTGGATCGGCTGCGCAATATTTTATAGGTCCCGCCCTCTCTCTCTTGTGTGACGTGTCAGGCGGCCTTTGAAGCATTGCACCGTGCCCCGCGCATGCGCACTTCACCAGAAGATACACACACACGGACACATGGATGCACACAGGGATTTTATTAAAGAGGATTTATTGTGACAAACGGAGGCACTGTCGACCCCTTGAACCCTCAGACCAGATGTCAGACACCAGATAAAAGTCCAAATAATGGTTTATTATAATAATACAGTGCACAAAGCACCACTACTCCACACCACTCCAATAAACGATAATCACTACAATAATTAACAATCCTCCACACTCCCAGACACTTAGCCACCCAACCACCCAGCTCAGCTCAACATCTGGGATTTCCCACAGTCCTTTTATAGTCCTTGACCCGGAAGTGTTTCGCCTCTCTCTGTCCATGTCACCATGAACCCTTCCGGGTCAGATAAAAGCTCCTTTTCTTCTACCCGGAAGTGTGTCATTCGCTCTGTCGCCGTGACTAAGACGCACTTCCGGGTTACAGGTGAAACAAAAGTCTCTGGGCCTTCCAGCAGCATCCCCTGGAGGTTCCCAAGGTATCCAGCAGGGCTGTGATGAAAAACTCCACTGTCCATGATGCCCTGCTGGACCTCGGGGCACCTCTGTGTTGCAGGCAGGGCTCCACCTAGTGGCTTGGGGGTATTGGCCGGGAGGAATGGCTTGCCACAATATATATATATTTATATGCATACAATAATAAAAATAATAAACTAGCAATATTAGTGATATATATTTATTTTGGGTCCACCAAGGCTCACTTGATCGTTGTTGTCTTGGTCATGTCACTTGTCCCATTCAGTTGGCTAACGAAGAGTTAAGTTCATATCATACAGGGTGTCCATAAAGTCCGTGTGCAATGTAGCTTTGTAAGTAAATGTGATTAGAAAGCTTAATGTATCTATTTTTCTTTGTCTTTAGAATTATGTTTAGAAATTTAACTAAATTACTTATTTTTCAGAATCACTGTTGACCCATGGCTTCACTAGAAGAGTGAGTAACTTGTGTTCTTTGGTTGGCTACCGCTGCTGTCCAAAGAAGGTTTAGACTCCAGTACAAGAAAGAAGCTCCACACAGGAATTCCATATCCAAGTGGATGAAAAAATTTAAAGAAACAGGTTCTGTTAAAGATAAGCCACGTGTTAGTGAAGAAACTGTAGCATCCCTAGAATAAACCTTTGAGGCAGGTCTAAGAAAGTGATTATGACAGACAGAATTGTATTACCCTGTGTATTAGTAATGATGGTGGACATGTTGAAAATTAACAAAAACAAAAAATGTAAGTGCTTCTTCTTTCTAATCCTTTTTTACAGATACTTTCTATCACATATACTTACAAAGTTACAACTATTTTAAATTGCACACTGACTTTATGGACACCCTGTATATATGGAGGCACTAAAAAGTGTTTAGGGCCTCTAAAGGTCATAATCAGGCCCTGATGCACTCATCATCACCAATGTTCGTTTTCGGTGAAAAAGTCCAAAGACGACCTCAAGGGGGTTACATTTAAACGGCACAAATACTGATGCAAAAAAAGGTTTGTAGCTCGCACACAATCTTTTGAGAGTAATCCAACTCCATAGCAGTGTGACACAAACAGCAGCAACACCATCACCACTAACCAGTGCGCCCCATTTTACACGAACTGGCAGAGGACAAACGCATGAGTGCGCGCATGCGCTGACATTCCCGTCCGAGTTCAACTCCTCGGTTATCTCGTGATTGTCTAGAATTTGGTTTGCTGGGTAAGCGTTAAAAAAACCAAAAAAAACTGAACTGCCCTCGGCGCCAACAGAATGCACGGCTAAAAAAGAAAAAGAGGAAGTCTGTCTGAGCAAAAGTTGATCTCAGCCGTCGTGTCTGGTTTTGCTATGAAGACATCGAGAGGCGCGACCTGTCTGCAACACCGCAGTCCTTCGAGAAACCGAAAGTATGGAGACGATTTAACAATGAGATAGGCAGCCAATGTTCATCTAAATAAGACAATTAAATAAAGGACCGCCTTTAAATGTTCGGGTTGAACATAAAGTAGGCCACCACAGCTCTCAAATGCCATAGTTCAACAATTAACCGACAGATATGGTTAGTTTCCAGTTCCAGCCTTGAGTCCTGTCTTTTTGTTTAACAACTTTGTTGCAATTAGTAATTTGTCAAATTTATACTTGCAATTTAAATTTGTATTTTACCTCAGAACTTGTCACAGCGCACTGCGTCAGCCCTCGGTGGTGAGCGCTACAGAAAAAGAAACTGAATTGAATTGAATTCCAGCGTGACTTAGTCACACCAGCCAATTACATAATTAAGCGCATACGCACTTGTATAGTTATTGATACAGCATTAATTACGCTATTCATTTGTTAGAATCAAGTTATTCCAGTCCATGTTTCTTCTTAATTACGTACTGTAGTAGATGCTCAAGAAATGCAGGAGTTCTTTTCAAACATCAGAAGGAGGTAAGAAATCACCCTGGACGCTAGATGATCGAGGACTGGCATAAGATCTCCTGAGATCGTGGGGCACTGACACAGCACTTCTCTTGAGTCCTCACCGCGGAACTCTGGCTTTGGGTCGGCACAAGGAGCTGGGGTGGTGTTTAATTTGGCAGATGGGATGCCTCAGACCCCAGGTGAACAGAGCGAGACGAGGCCTTGCGCACGCGCAGATGACTTGAGCGGCTGATGAAGGAGGTGGCGGGCCGCAGTTCGTTTTTAGCGCTAAATAGCACCAGCTTTGCCCAAATTTTATTTATTTACAAGTACATCAAAGTAGCTTGTAAATACGCAATGGCCGGCAGGAATCCTGGTCCGTGACCGCATGACAAATCAGCGGTCTGCACAATATACACCGTGTCGTTCACGCTTTTAACTAGTTGCCGTTTTTTTATATTTATACTTAAATATTAAGAATAGCCTTATTGATGGCGATACACAAGTCTGACCTATAAATCAATCATGCTCGTCTCTAGTGTCTTTCACATAACACTCCATCACATGGTGCTTCACGATACGTTTTTATAGGCGTGTTACTGTCACGTGCACAGACCCCGTGACGTGTTAAGGTGCGACAAGCCGCCAGTCTCAATTGCTATGAGAAGTGAGCGCAGTCTTGAAAGTAACGGATCGGTGGTGGCGCTGTACTGGGCAGCGTGCTTTATCAGAGAACCATTGCTTGGCAAAGCACCATTTCATTAGGGCATCGAAAAGGTTAATGTGGACCATACAGAAATCTTTAAATCTTAGCAGGCAGGATACGCCCAGACCAAGAAAACCCGAACGTAGCCTTTGTTATTGTAAGCAACAGGAGTGCTTTTAAAATCAGGAACTTATTTGGATTTTATAAATTTGTTGTTATCTGTTCATGGATATTTATAGGGCCTGTGGAAGAATTTTCTGGAACCTCCGTATTGATGGTTCTGTAGGAAACCAAAAATGATTCCCCCATGGGTACGTTAATTTTAAGTGTAGAACGGCCTTATCTCGAAACTTAGTCACACTTACCTGAAAAATCTCGGGACGTATTTTTCACGAACAGACATAGAGAACAAGGACATTTATAACCGTCATATGAGGATGCGCGTCTGAAGTATTTTAAGATTATTGTCGGTGCAGTGGTTCGCATTTTCTACCTGGCAATAACACTTTAAAAATCAAGGTGAACTTGTCAAGCTGTATTTACCATGAATCTGTTGTTGTCTGGCCTTGCAAAGTCTGCTCATTCTGCTCCTCATGTCGCCGTCTCTGTCAATCTTTTATATAGTGCCTACCAAATCTGTCCATCTACGGTATCTGTCTTAGTGCCTTACACATATGTCTGTCTGAAGAGAAGAGTACTGGAAAAGAGCAGGAAGGCAGGAAAAGCGTAGTGATTTTACTTTCCTGAGTTCATTTTTATCCTTTTGGATTATTTATATAGCAGGATTGTTAACTGTACAGTACGCAGAAAAGCACCTGTTTGTTATGGAATTATGTATGTAATTATTTATCAGTGACTTTAAAAGGCTCTGCACTAGATAGATAGATAGATAGATAGATAGATAGATAGATAGATAGATACTTTATTAATCCCAATGGGAAATTCACACTATTTGCTCTTTGGGTTTTGAACCTTTGATTGTTGATAATTAAAGCACTATTTTCAGTTTAGCACCTACCTCTTGTTTGTTCTGTGTCCTCATTGCCCAGCACATCCTCAGTTATGACTTTGACAGTCCCAGGTGCAAGTATGTTGGCAGCTGCAACCAACCCGGGCAGTCATACTGCTGCTATAACCCTGCAATTTCATTCAGTCTCCTATCTATCTATCTATCTATCTATCTATCTATCTATCTATCTATCTATCTATCTATCTGTTATATAGTGCCTTTATTATGTTTAATGAATGTATCTATATACTGTATATAAAAGCCAAATATAAAAGTGGCCAAAGCCACTGACACACTCATCACGAAATCTCCCGAACCATGAGGACTTGGGACTTGAAATTTGGAATGGAGGTTACCCTTGGCCCATAGTTGCTCGCTAAGAAACAGTTTTAAAAATTTCTTATAGTTTTTTAGACCTGTTTCTATGTCTGTCCGCTTTTAACGAGGAAACTACTTAACGGATTTAGATCGCGTTTTTTCCTGTAATTTGCTTGGACATTCTGTTGCTTTTGCGACTTCTCTCATCATGCTAGGTAGCCTAGCTCACTTGCAGTACTGATTTATTCGCGTGATTCCAAGACAGAGGCTGCAGACCAAGGGGAGGGGGGAGAGTGACGTCAGGAGTAGAGAGCTGGGCGGGGCCTCCTCACTGTCCTGTTTCACTAATAAGCGGGGGATGGCTAGTATAATACATGAGTTTCAATTTTTGAATTGAATTACTGAAATAAAGTAACTTTACGATGATATTCTAATTTATTGAGATGCACCTGCATATATAGTACAAAAAATTTCTGTTTTAATGGTAGGTGACATTAAATTAACATGTTCATTGATTATTAACATATTACATTGGCATTTAAAAAAAATTGTGTGTTGGGACAGCCTAATATTGTAGAGTTATTCAAGTAACACAGTACATTCATGTCGTTAGTGGGGGCTCACCTCACTTTTTAAACTCTGCCTATGCAATAGACGATATACTTAAAATTGCTCTATCTATTAAAAGTCTTCTTCTTCTTCCAACAACAACAACAACATTTATTTATATAGCACATTTTCATACAAAAAGTAGCTCAAAGTGCTTTACATAATGAAGAGAAGAAAAATAAAAGACAAAATAAGAAATTAAAATAAGACAACATTAATTAACATAGAAAGGAGTAAGGTCCGATGGCCAGGGTGGACAGAAAAAACAAAAAAAAACTCCAGAAGGCTGGAGAAAAAAATAAAATCTGTAGGGGTTCCAGGCCACGAGACCACCCAGTCCCCTCTGGGCATTCTACCTAACATAAATGAAATAGTCCTCTTTGTAGTTCGGGTTTTTCACGGAGTCACTTGATGCTGATGGTCATACAGACTTCTGGCTTTTAATCCATCCATCATTGTTGGAACATCATGGTGCTTTGGGTAGATGGTGGTGGCGCACGCCACCACCAACAGGACACCGGAAAAGGAAACAGAAGAGAGAGTAGGGGTTAGTACAGATTTTGAATGAATAGTTATTATAATGAATTAGATATACAGAGTATCAGGATTAAATTACAGTGAAGTTATGAGAAGGCCATGTTAAAATAATGTGTTTTCAGTAGTTTTTTAAAGTGCTCCACTGTATTAGCCTGGCGAATTCCTACTGGCAGGCTATTCCAGATTTTAGGTGCATAACAGCAGAAGGCCGCCTCACCACTTCTTTTAAGTTTTGCTCTTGGAATTCTAAGGAGACACTCAGTTGAGGATCTGAGGTTACGATTTGGAATATAAGGTGTCAGACATTCCGATATATAAGACGGGGCGAGATTATTTAAAGCTTTATAAACCATAAGCAGAATTTTAAAGTCAATTCTGAATGACATAGGTAACCAGTGTAGTGACATCAAAACTGGAGAAATGTGTTCGGATTTTCTTTTCCTAGTAAGGATTCTAGCAGCTGCATTTTGCACTAGTTGCAAACGATTGATGTCTTTTTTGGGTAGTCCTGAGAGGAGTGCGTTACAGTAATCTAGCCGACTGAAAACAAACGCATGAACTAATTTCTCTGCATCTTTCGATGATATAAGAGGTCTAACTTTTGCTATGTTTCTTAAGTGAAAAAATGCTGTCCTAGTGATCTGATTAATATGCGATTTAAAATTCAGATTACAATCAACGGTTACCCCTAAGCTTTTTACCTCCGGTTTGACTTTTAATCCTAATGCATCCAGTTTATTTCTAATAGCCTCATTGTATCCATTATTGCCAATCACTAAGATTTCGGTTTTTTCTTTATTTAATTTGAGAAAGTTACTATTCATCCATTCTGAGATACAAGTTAGAAATTGTGTTAGCGAATCAAGAGATTTAGGGTCATCAGGTGCTATTGATACATACAGCTGTGTGTCATCAGCATAGCTGTGGTAGCTCACGTTGTGCCCTGAGATAATCTGACCTAATGGAAGCATGTAGATTGAGAAGAGCAGCAGACCCAGGATAGAGCCTTGTGGAACACCATATAGAACCGGGGTACTCAATAGGCGGACTCCGGTCCGCATCCGGACCCAAATACGGTTAAATCTGGACCGACGCCAAAACAAACATGCAAATGTAATCATAATCCAAATGAGTTCTCAATGAAGTGCGCAATTGTGATTCCGCGCGATATGTCTTTGAGGTTTCTACTCGGTTTGGTTGCTACATCTATGTCCAATCACAGCAGTTGTAACAGTATCGTTCCCACTACTCCCCGCCTCCCCCCCAATACTCGCTCGCTCGCTCGCTCATTCACGGCAGCCAGATTTATGTACCAGTCACGTGCTCTGGGTCAGGCCGGTGAACAGGCAGTCTCATCACTCGCAGGCAGTGCAAATTTAGATAACTGATTTTTTTTTTTGCTGACTGAAAGTGAAGATGGCTGGCTCAAGACAGTACATTGATAAGAAAAGAAAAGTTGATTTTGAAAACCGCGAATTTAAGAGTGAGTGGACAGAAAAATATGCGTTCGTGCTCCCCGTGGGAAGCAGAAAACCAATGTGTTTAATCTGCAACGAGACGGTAGCAATAATCAAAAGTGGTAATGTGAAACGCCATTATGAAACCAAGCATGCACATTTCGAACAAAATTACCCTCAGAACCCAGAGGTAAGGACCATAAAAATAAACCAGCTGAAATCATCATATGAAGCTACAAGCAGTGTAATAGTTAGATCAGCCACACAACAGGAGCGGGCAACAGAAGCCTCACTTAGAGTAGCATGGGTCCTGGGAAAAAACAAGAAACCCTTCTCTGATGCTGAAGTAGTCAAAGAGTGTATGAGTGAAGTGGTGACTGCTCTGTTTGAAGGGACTCAAAAGGATGAAATAATCCAGAAAATAAACCAAATACCCTGTTCTGATTCCACTGCTGCAAGACGAGCTGAAATACTCGCTGATGATTTGCTTGAACAACTTAGTTCTGCTATAAAAAAAGCCAAATTCATTTCATTGGCTGTGGATGAATCCACAGATATCACGGACAATGCACAACTCATGGTCTTTGTCAGATTTTTTGATGAAGAAAAGGGAGAATTTCATGAAGATGTTTTGGGTCTCACAAACCTCCATGGACACACAAGGGGGGATGATATCTATGAAGCAGTGACACAGATGCTTAGAGACAGAGCGATAGACCTGAAGCATGTTGTTTCCATTGCTACTGATGGCGCACCATGTATGATTGGGAAAGAGAGGGGATTAGTGTCACGCTTGAGAACTCACCACCCTGACCTCATGGCATACCACTGCATAATTCACCAGATGGTTTTGTGCGCCAGCCTTGGAGAAAGGTACTCAGAAGTCATGACAACAGTCATGAAACTAGTCAATTATCTGAGAGCATCCTCTGCTTTGCAACATCGTTTATTGCGCTCATTTCTAATAGAGGTGAATGCAACATTTGATGATTTGCTCCTTCACAACAATGTCCGGTGGCTTAGTAAAGGCAAGGTACTGGAGCGTTTTTGGGCACTGCGGAAAGAGCTGGAGACATTTCTGTTGGATCAGAAGAGTGCAAAAGCAAAACCGTTTGTGGATTTCATGAAGAATGACGAGAAAATGGAAATTGTTGCTTTTCTAACAGACATTACTTCCCATCTTAATGACCTTAATATGAAGCTCCAAGGCAAAAACAGCACAGTGTGTGACCTCATGTTAGCTGTCCGTGCTTTCCAGAGGAAGCTGGAGGTGTTCAAATGTGACTTACAGCAGGACCTGCTTCACTTCCCAAGACTTTTGGATCAGACTGCAGGAAAACATCACCATCACAATTATGCTGAATTCCTGGACAAGCTGATTAAAAATTTCCAAACTCGCTTTGAAGATTTCCCTTTGGGAAAACAAGTCTTGCTGTGCATCGAAAATCCATTTCTTGTCAAAAATATTGCAGAATTCTCAAATGAAGCCACAAAAGTCTTCCAATGGGCCAGTGCTGCTTCTCTGCAAACAGAGTTAATTGAGCTACAAGAAAACCTAGCACTGCAGGAATCTCACTGTGACCTTGTCACCTTCTGGACAAAGATGGTTACTGCGGCAGGTGTTCCTCTCCTGCAGAAGATGGCCCTTCAAATTCTTACAATGTTTCCTTCAACGTACTGCTGTGAATCTGCCTTTTCCACTATGAACATGGTGAAAAACACATACCGCAACACCCTCACCAATGAACATTTACATCAGTGCCTCCGCCTTGCCCTCACACCTTTTATGCCCAAGTTCAAACAACTGGTGGCACAAAGAAGGTGTCACCTTTCACACTAAAAGGCCTACCATGTCATTTTTTTGTGTATAGTTCTAAAGTTTGGAAATTGCCTTTTTTTGGAGTTCTCTATTTGGAATTTGACCGTCACTTTTCCGGACCTCAGACTGAATGGAAATTTAGTAAGTGGACCTTTCAAATTTATATTTGAGTAGCCCTGATATAGAATATCATGTGTCTTTGAATTATAATTACCACAACTAACAAAGAATTTTCTCCCTGCCAGGTAGGATTCAAACCAATTTAAGACACTGCCAGAGAGGCCCACCCATTGACTAAGGCGATTCTTAGAATATTATGATCAATGGTGTCAAATGCGGCACTCAGATCTAAGAGGATGAGAACAGATAAATGGCCTCTGTCTGCATTTACCCGCAAGTCATTTACTACTTTAACGAGTGCAGTTTCTGTGCTGTGATTTGTTCTAAAACCTGACTGAAATTTATCAAGAATAGCATGTTTATTTAGGTGCTCATTTAACTGTATAATGACTGCCTTCTCTAGAATTTTACTTAAGAAAGGCAGGTTAGAGATGGGTCTATAATTTTCAAGAGCAGAGGGATTGAGATTATTTTTCTTAAGTACCTCTCCCATTAGGGTTTTCCACAGCGGTTTATCTTTTTGCATAACGTTGTCTATTCGAATGATTTGTGTTATTTCTGGAATGTGATGGATCTAAATGTAATGGCTCGATCATATTATTCTCATCTCCTTAGCAGGAACGATATCCTGAATATTGTTATATAGTGCCTTTCATATCTATGTATCTATAATATTGTGTCTTTCACATCTACCTATTATACAGTCCCATCCATCCATCCATCCATTTTCTAACCCGCTGAATCCGAACACAGGGTCACGGGGGTCTGCTTGAGCCAATCCCAGCCAACACAGGGCACAAGGCAGGAAACAATCCTGGGCAGGGTGCCAACCCACCGCAGAACACACACAAACACACCCACACACCAAGCACACACTAGGGCCAATTTAGAATCACCAAAGTCCCTTATCTATCAATTTATCTATTATATAGTATTTAATTTCTATCTACATAACTATTATATAGTGCCTTTAACATCTATCTACAATACAGCACCTTCTGTATCATTATTATATAGTGCCTTTCATATCTATCTATCTATCTATCCCAGCAGGCATCAGGCACAAGGCAGGAACAATACCAGGACGGAGTGCCAGTCCATTGCCTGGTGAAAAGACACACACACACAAACATACACACACACACCAGGGGTTAATTTAGCATCGCCAGTCCACCTCTCCTGTGACTGCGCCTGCTCCTTTTATCTTTTATCGTTATCCAAGTTAGAAGTTTTTCTTTCTTTTTAATAATTCTGGTGTGTATTTAAAGGAGGTTGTTTTTGTTTGTTATTATGTGTTTATTTGCTTAGGTACTTCCTGAACTGCTGTAAAAAAGAGAATATAATTATTTGGGACAAACAGAGTAATATCTACATCTTTGGACTGAGGGAGGAAACCGGAGGACGAGAAGGAAAGTCGCCCAAATGGTGAACATGTGCGTGAATTTGAACCCCAGTCTCCTTTTTTTGCGAGGTTGCAGCGTTATACACTGCGCCATTTTGCTGCCAGATATTAGACTCCCTTCCCATGGGCTCACCACCTATGTGAGGGGCCAAGGAGGTCGGATGCAGTGTGAGTTGGGTGGTGGCCGAAGGCGGGGACCTTGGCGGTCTGATCCTCGGCTACAGAAGCTGGCTCTTGGGACGTGGAATGTCACCTCTCTGAAGGGGAAGGAGCCTGAGCTAGTGCGCGAAGTTGAGAGGTTCCGGCTAGATATAGTCGGGACTCACCTCGACGCACAGCTTGGACTCTGGAACCAATCTCCTTGAGAGGGGCTGGACTCTCTACCACTCTGGAGTTGCCCCTGGTGAGAGGCGCCGAGCAGGTGTGGGTATACTTATTGCCCCCCGACTTGGAGCCTGTACATTGGGGTTTACCCCAGTAGATGAGAGGGTAGCCTCCCTTCGCCTTCAGGTGGGGGGACGGGTCCTAACTGTTGTTTGTGCGTATGCACCGAACAGCAGTTCGGAGTACCCACCCTTTTTGGAGTCCCTGGAGGGGGTGCTAGAGGGCATACCTTCTGGGGACTCCCTCGTTCTGCTGGGAGACTTCAATGCTCACGTGGGCAATGACAGTGAGACCTGGAAGGGCGTGATTGGGAGGAATGGCCCCCCTGATCTGAACCCGAGTGGTGTTTTGTTATTGGACTTCTGTGCTCGTCACGGATTGTCCATAACGAACACCATGTTCAAGCATAGGGGTGGTCATATGTGCACTTGGCACCAGGACACCCTAGGCCTCAGTTCAATGATCGACTTTGTGGTCGTGTCGTCGGACTTGCGGCCACATGTCTTGGACACTCGGGTGAAGAGAGGGGCGGAGCTGTCAACTGATCACCACCTGGTGGTGAGTTGGCTTCGATGGTGGGGGAGGATGCCGGTCAGGCGTGGTAGGCCCAAACGTGCTGTGAGGGTCTGCTGGGAACGTCTGGCAGAGCCCCCTGTCAGAAGTAGCTTCAACTCCCACCTCCGGCAGAACTTCAGCCACATCCCGAGGGAGGTGGGGGACATTGAGTCCGAATGGGCCATGTTCCGTGCCTCTATTGTTGAGGCAGCTGACCGGAGCTGTGGCCGTGAGGTGGTCGGTGCCTGTCGTGGCGGCAATCCCCGAACCCGTTGGTGGACACCAGTGGTGATGGATGCTTTCAAGCTGAACAAGGAGTCCTACCGGTCCCTTTTGTCCTGTGGGACTCTGGAGGCAGCTGATAGGTACCGGCAGGCCAAGCGGAATGCGGCTTTGGTGGTTGCTGAGGCAAAAACTCGGGCGTGGGAGGAGTTCGGGGAGGCCATGGAGAATGACTTTCGGACGGCTTTGAAGAGATTCTGGTCCACCGTCCGGCGTCTCAGGAGGGGGAAGCAGTGCAGTGTCAACACTGTATATGGTGGGGATGGTGTGCTGCTGACCTCGACTTGGGACGTTGTGGGTCGGTGGGGGGAGTACTTCGAAGACCTCCTCAATCCCACTAACATGCCTTCCAATGAGGAAGCAGAGCCTGGGGACTCAGAGTTGGGCTCCCCCATCTCTGGGACTGAGGTCACCGAGGTGGTCAAAAAACTCCTTGGTGGCAGGGCCCCGGGGGTGGATGAGATGGATGTTGTAGTTCTGTCTTGGTTGACACATCTCTGCAACATTGCATGGACATCAGGGACAGTGCCTCTGGATTGGCAGACCGGGGTGGTGGTCCCCCTCTTTAAGAAGGGGGACCGGAGGGTGTGTTCCAACTACAGAGGGATCACACTCCTCAGCCTCCCTGGAAAAGTCTATTCCGGGGTTCTGGAGAGGAGGATCCGTCGGATAGTCGAGCCTCGGATTCAGGAGGAACAGTGTGGTTTTCGTCCTGGTTGCAGAACAGTGGACCAGCTCTATACCCTTAGCAGGGTCCTGGAGGGTGCATGGGAGTTTGCCCAACCAGTCTACATGTGTTTTGTGGACTTGGAAAAGGCGTTTGACCGTGTCCCTCGGGGAATCCTGTGGGGGGTACTCCGAGAGTATGGGGTACCGGACCCCCTGATAAGGGCTGTCCATGTACGATCGGTGCCAGAGCTTGGTCTGCATTGCCGGCAGTAAGTCGAACCCATTTCCAGTGAGAGTTGGACTCCACCAGGGCTGCCCTTTATCATCAATTCTGTTCATAACTTTTATGGACAGAATTTCTAGACGCAGCCAGGCTGTTGAGGGGGTCCGGTTTGGTGGACTCAGGATTGGGTCACTGCTTTTTGCAGATGATGTTGTCCTGTTTGCTTCATCAGGCCGTGATCTTCAGCTCTCTCTGGATCAGTTCGCAGCTGAGTGTGAAGCGGCTGGGATGGGAATCAGCACCTCCAAATCCGAGACCATGGTCCTCAGCCAGAAAAGGGTGGAGTGCCCTCTCAGGGTTGGGAGCGAGATCCTGTCCCAAGTGGAGGAGTTCAAGTACCTTGGGGTCTTGTTCACGAGTGAGGGAAGAATGGAGCGTGAGATCGACAGGCGGATCAGTGCGGCGTCCACAGTGATGCGGGCTCTGCATCGGTCTGTCGTGGTGAAAAAGGAGCTGAGCCGCAAGGCGAAGCTCTCAATTTACCAGTCGATCTATGTTCCTACCCTCACCTATGGTCATGAGCTGTGGGTAGTGACCGAAAGAACGAGATCGCGAATACAAGTGGCCGAAATGAGTTTCCTCCACAGGGTGTCTGGGCTCTCCCTTAAAGATAGGGTGAGAAGCTCAGTCATCCGGGAGGGGCTCAGAGTAGAGCCGCTGCTCCTCCGCATCGAGAGGAGTCAGATGAGGTGGCTTGGGCATCTGATCAGGATGCCTCCTGGACGCCTCCCTGGTGAGGTGTTCCAGGCACGTCCAACCGGGAGGAGGCCCCAGGGAAGACCCAGGACATGCTGGTGGGACTATGTCTCTCGACTGGCCTGGGAACGCCTTGGGATTCTCCCGGAAGAGCTAGAAGAAGTGGCCGGGGAGAGGGAAGTCTGGGCATCTCTGCTCAAGCTGCTGCCCCCGTGACCCGACCTCGGATAAGCAGAAGTGGATGGATGGATGGATATTAGACTCGGTTCGCTTCCCGGGTCCTCCCTGCGTGGAGTTTGCATGTTCTCCCCGTGTCTGCGTGGGTTTTCTCCGGGCGCTCCGGTTTCCTCCCACAGTCCAAAGACATGCAGGTTAGGTGGATTGGCGATTCTAAATTGGCCCTAGTGTGTGCTTGGTGTGTGGGTGTGTTTGTGTGTGTCCTGCGGTGGGTTGGCACCCTGCCGGGTTTGGTTCCCTGCCTTGTGCCCTGTGTTGGCTAGGATTGGCTCCAGCAGACACCCGTGACTCTGTGTTCGGATTCAGCGGGTTGGAAAATGGATGGATGGATGGATATTAGACTCGATGAATATACTGTAGTATAGAGTTTACGTTCCCATTACATATGGGTAGATAAATACAGATGAATTGATTGTTAATTGCCGGGCTTCAGTCTTGCTTTTGGCCCCATAGATAACTAAAAAAATCAAAGTAGGCGAGCGCTTACCAATAAACGACTCCCTTAAATGTCGTTAAAGAAAAAACAGAAACTACAAGGAGAGACATCGCGAATGATCGTATGAAAAAGGGCACCGTTCACAGAGGAGGGCACCTGGTGGTACAATTAAGGGTCTCGGGGATCCGGAAAAGCCACCTATCAGTGGGCTACAAGTTAATCTGTGATTAAAGAAAGTATTTTCTATGAATGCCGCTTTGTTCTTTCATGTTTCTTGTTTTCTGCGCTTTTGTCGAACTTTTCAGATTGAAGTACCTGGCACTGAGCCGTTAATCTTGTCTATAAAACTCTTTGGTATTTTGGTCATTCTTCAGCTGGGGTGCATGAGTAAGCACCCCTTCAGATGATTAGTTATTGTTCATTTTGATTTTACTTCCTCTAATTCTGTTACGTTTCTCTGTTACATGAAAACGAGGCAGTACGGGAGTGCGAGTGCGAGTGAGCCAGGTGTGGTGTGCAGTCCGAGCCCCCCGGTCTGCTCTCAGCTGCCGTGTCACCGGGCCAGTGTCCTGGGCTAACATTCCTGGCTCTGGCGCTGCTTGTCTGGACTTTTCCTCGGTTAATTGATTGTTCTGAATTGCGTGTGTAGCTTGTGTGCCCTGAACTGGGCTAACCATGTCTGAGAATGTCTTCACGTCTATCTCTCTTCGACTGTGTCACTTCCCCAATGTGGCCCACAAAATGAAGCTGAGGAAGGCAGAAAACTTTCGGAAAACTCTACACTGTTAAAAAATGAAAGAGTCCTTTATGCCTTGCAGTAAGCGTTTATTTTCACATTTAAAAATACAAATAACAACATAAATAAATGCGTGTATATTTATGATTAAGCACTGTTTTATCTGCATGCCAGCCATCCGCATGTCCTCCTGGTGGCTGCGTGGGTCTTCTCGCAAAGACTTGCAGGTTAAGTGGATGGCAATGCCAAACTGGCCCCTGGTGGGTCAGATGTGTCTATCCTACGCTGTCCTGGGATTCTTCCGGCCATACGTTTAATTTTGGCTCGTATCTGCACCGCAGCCCTACCTTGGATAACCAAATTAAAAAAATACATTGATATTAATAAATTGTTATAATGTGCAAGAAAGTTTTATGAATAATATACAAAGGATATATGTAAAAAAAATATATATATATATGAAGGAAACGTATTACGATATTGCACGTCCTCTCTCGGCTTCCGTATTTTAGCACCCGTTTACTCCACTAACGTTTCTTGACGGCATAATTGACTCTCTGGCCTTCATTTAACCGTAACATTTGTGACCATGCAGTGTTTAAAATCAAGGAATAAAACTAATAAGCGTAAAGTGAACAGAGGCCGTGCTGAAGATCTGCTGTGGAGACCGCAGCCCGACACCTCCATCCTTCCATCCATCAATCCATTTTCTAAACTCACTCGCGGGGCAGGTGGAGCCGATCAAGGCAGAAGTGAAAATCTGGACAGGGGGCAGCCCACCGCATAGTAAACACATATACACACACACACCGGGGGTCAATTTAGCATCGCCAATTGGACACTACGTCTTCACGTCACTGTAGCGTACCGAATAAGAATCGGCTTTTAGAATCCGTTATTTTTAGAGTGCATCGTGGAATTAAAGCGCCCGCATCACGTGGTAAGCATAAACTGGGCTTTAGGCTCCCGCTTAATTGTATTTCTGCTCTGGATAGGCGGGTTTAGAAAATGGATGTATGGAAAGTTAAAGCGCTGTTAATGTTTGATTTACTTCAACAATGAGATATTTTTGTTTATTACTTACTTTGTCACGGTGGTGTGTGTGATAAGACGGCCGCACTGCTGTTTGGACAAGCCGCACATTCACGGCTCGCGCATGCGACTTTGCGGTCATTTAAATGGCTACCCGAGAAGCGGCTATCCGATGTGTAAAAGAAGAACACACCGAATATAAGATATACGAGTTGAAGTGACCTCTTTCAAGCTGAAACAGTAAAGTATGTAATCTGTGAATGTAGTACAGAAAGTTTCTGTTTTAAGTGTAGGTGGCGTTAAATTAGCGTGTTCGTTGATTATTAACATATTACATTAGCCGTGGCATTAAAAAATGGGTGGGGGACAGCCTAATATTGTGCAGTTATTCTAGTAACACAGTGCAGTCGTGTTGTTAGTGGGGGCAGATCCTCCTTTTTAAACTCCGTCTATGCAATAGGCGATATACTGTACTTAAAATTGCGTTGTCTACTAAAAGTCTTCTTCTTTCGGCTGCTCCCGTTAGGGGTTCCCACAGCGGATCATCTTTTTCCATAATTTTGCCTATTAAAAGTAAAGATTTTTTTAAAAAATCCTCTGACCCACGTGTCCGATTTTCAGCAGATCGGCTGCGCAGATTTCGACAGTTTGCCCAGCATGAACGCAGCCGGCTGCACTCGGCCCGCAGATCGTGCTGCACAGATCGTCGCTTGGCTGTTTTATTAACGCTACCCGGGCGAATGATTTGTGTTATTTCTGGAATGTGACGGATCGATAGCCTGAATATTTTGACACGCATTCACATTCACTTTGAATCTGATGACTAAATGGATTCTCGCTCCTCTCACTTACAAATCGGCAGTGAGGCAATAGGCACCGCTTTGGACCATCTATTAAATTAATGCCGATATTTTCCGCTACATAGCTAATAATAGTTAATATAACGCCTTTACATTTTGGCTGACACCTTTGTTAATTCGACTTTCAAGATCTGATATACAATTGGTTAGATTTCTCTTGGTTTTTTTTTCAGGCAAGTGAAGTGACTTGCTCATGGTCACACATCAGTAGCGGGATTTGAATCAACAACCTCACAGTTTGAATTAGAAAGCCTAAACCACTACACCTGCTAAAAAGCTTAAGCACATTTAACTCACACCAGGACTCTAACCCAAACAGAGTTGAACACTTTACCGTCAAGTGCAAGTCCTGGAAGTAATTGTTTAATGGATGTGAATAACCGCTTAACCCCTCTGTAGCACCCTTAGGGGCATACGTCCTGTCCGAGATCAGTTTACATACACCTGAAGATATACGCTGAATTCAAGAAGTATCCATTCATCCATTATCCAACCCGCTATATCCTAACTACAGGGTCACGGGGGTCTGCTGGAGCCAATCACAGCCAACACAGGGCACACACACACACACACACACACCCTAATTTAGGATCGCAATGCACCTAACCTGCATCTCTTTGGACTGTGGGAGGAAACCCACGCAGACACGGGAAGAACATGCAAACTCCACGCTGGGAGGACCCGGGAAGCGAAACCTCCTAACTGCGAAGCAGCAGCGCTACCCACTGTGCCACTGTGCTGCCCTCTGAAAGTACTCACACCACTTTACTTGATGCGCATTTTGTTGCGTTGTAGATTAATTTTATATAGGAGCGCACAGGAGGCAGTCAAAGGGCTTAACTGAGGGTAAGATGCCGAGTTGGGGCTTGATGAAGTGCATTAATGTCTTTTCTTCTCTTCTACAGATCATCAGAAGGGAAACCCGATAGACATATATAGATGGACACTGTGTTGCCCAGTCGACACGATACGTCAGCGCGTCCGCCCTATTGCGAGTGGCAAAAGTGAGTGCCATTTAAACTAATACAGGTAGACGTGGAAACAATAACGTTTAAAACAGTATCGTTTACATACAACACATTTTGGCGAGTCGTTTACATGCAATTATTTATATCCATTTATACACTAATAATGGCAATTATTAAATAATAATAATTATTATTATTAAATAATTCCTCCCATTTAAGTAACATTTCGCGGACTACCTTCATCCATCTCCGAAACATTTCTAGACTTCGTCCCGTTCTTACGCAACACAGTACTGAAGTATTGATTAATGCCCGAGTCACCTCACGTATAGATTTCTATCTGGCATCCCACAAAAACTTATCCATTGCTTACAACTACTTTAAAGTTCTGCTGCCAGGATAATAACCTGTTCTGAGTCCAGTGAACATATTACAGTACACCGATTCTCTCTCAACTTCACTGGCTCCCTGTTAACTACAGAATACAATACACAATACTGCTATTAACATGTAAAGCTCTCCACAACCTCACTGATCTCCTCCAGACCTGCACTCCTCTCGCTCACTCAGATCCTCATCTGCAGCTCGACTTTCTGTACCGCACATCAAACTCTGCTCTGTGGGCGCTCGAGCGTCTCTCATAGTGCTCCTCAGCTCGGGAATTCTCTTCCCTCTCATATACGTCAGCTCGATTGTTTGCTAATTATTGCTTTTTGGTTTATCATTCTCGTGTTTTAATTTTACTAATGTTTAATTTTATTGTAAGGTGACCTTGAGTGCTAAGATTATAAAACGGGATTTTCTAATGGCCAAATATAACCAAAGCAACTGTTCAGTCTTACCTATGAAATGTAATCCCCGGGATCTGGTTTGGAGCGTACAGCGGTTTGTACAATCCCAAACAGCACATCATTACTTCACGCCACAGCAGTGCCACTCGCAATATGGCGGCGACGTTGACGTTACGATGCTGCTGGTCATGCGGCGTCTAGTAATTCTATGTCTATGGGAAACCCAGCTGAACCAACAGCAACTTCCGCATTCCCATCCAGACCACGCCCTCCTATCCACTTCACTTCCTCCACGTCTTCCTGTCCACCGTTTGTAAAAGCCAAGCAGCTCACCTTTCTAGTTTAGTTCTGTTTGGGACTCTCACTCTCACGATTTCAGTTATCGTTTCATAATATGCGAGGTGGATCCCCAGACCTTTTCTGTTTGTGCTTTCCCTTCTAACAATGGATACATTTATCTATAGTCAGCAACCCATAATGTCAAAGTAATACACGTCTTCATAAAATTTTGCAAATGAATAAAAAATCAAAAACTGAAATCTCTTACACACAGTAAAGTTTTCACCCCCTTTGCTGTGTCCCTGCAAATTTATGGTCCTGTTTGCTTTAATTCTCCTTGAGATGTGATAAGAAACTTGACTGAAGTCCACCTGTGGCAGAATACAAGTGTTTGCACATGAACCTGTGTATGGAAGGCCCCACAATTCACACTGCATGTCAGGACAAAAATGAATCGATGAAGTCCAAGGAACTCTCTGTAGACCTCCATGATCAAATATCGGAGAGCCACAGGTTAGGCTAAGGTGATAAACCCATTACTAAACCTTTCAGTGTTCCTAGGAATTTAGTGACCTCAGTAATTGAGAAATGGAAGACGTTTGGAGCTACAGGATTATTTAAAGAGTAGGCCATCTGGCCAAATTGATTAACTGGGAAAGAAAGACCTTGGTCAGGGAGGTGGCCAAGATCCCAATGGTCACTCTAACAGAGCTACCCAAGTCGGGGCCGTCTAATCACAATCATAGACCCCCGGGCAATGTAGTGCGCTGGGGCTCCTGTTATGACAGCAAAACAGAAACACACACTGGCATCAGAAACATCGTGGACCCCTATGATCCTGGAGGCCACGGCCATGCATTAAGACAGCCCTGACACAAGTCCTCTGCCGAGATGACAGAACCTGTTGGAAGGATGATCATCTCAGTAATAATAATCCATCCATCCACCCATTATCCAACCCGCTATATCCTAACTACAGGGTCACGGGGGGTCTGCTGGAGCCAATCCCAGCCAACACAGAGCGCAAGGCAGGAAACAAAACCCGGGCAGGGCACCAGCCCACTGCAGGGCGAGTAATTATAATAATAATAATACATTTTAGCACTCGTTTATGGTGGAGTGGCTGTTTAGAAGCCCCTTTGGCAGCAAACACTATTTCAAGTCATCTGGGAGGGCTCTACAAGCTTTGCACACCTGGATTTGGGTAGTTTATCCCATTCTTCATTCAAGCTCCATTAGACTGGATGGGAAGCGTTTGTAGTCTGTCATCTTCAGGTCAGTCCACGCCTATTCTGTGGGTTATGGCAGGAGTCTGGGGGACAGACCCAGCGGGTACGCCTGGAAGGACCAGGAGGTGGTCTATATGTCTCCCAGGCCACGAGGGGGCAACCACCCTGGATAATGAGGGGACCACGGGGACGGAGTCAGGAGGCTCAAACCCATTGGGGCCAGGGGGCACCCCAAGTATTGTAGAGCCCGGGAAATCTGCACTTCCGCCACACCTGGGCAGGCAGAGGAAGAACCTTCCAGGGACGCCCGGAGTGCTTCCAGGTGCTCGTGCGGCACTTCCACCACACCAGGAAGTGCCGTCGGAAAGGTCATCAGCAAGCACCTGGAGCACATCTGGGTTACTATAAAGGGGGCCACCTTCCTTCAGTCGAGGAGCTGGAGGAGGACAAAACTTCAGTGAGGAGAGGAAAGGCGGCCCACGGACATTGAAAGGCCCAAGGAAGGGTGTTGTGGTGTTGGAAACACTGTGTGTGTGCGGGATTTGGATTTTGGGGACAAATTGTAATAAACGTGTGTGTTTTTTAAGAACCATCTGGTTGTGTCCGGGCTGATTATCTCACAGGGTTTATTCTTTGGTTTTGGGTGGGCTACTTAAAGACACTCACAGACTTGTCCCAAAGCCATTCCAGCCTGGCCGTGTTGTGGTTAAGACTTTGGATTTAAGGTTGCAGGTTCAAATCTCACTAGTGACACTGTGTGACCGTGAGCAAGTCACTATGCCTGCCTGTGTTCCAAATGGAAAAACAAAAGAGAGATAAACGAGTGTCATCTGAAATGTTGTTAAGCTGCCCTGGATAAAGATGTCAGACAAATAAATAAACGTACGCTTCAGGTCATTGTCCAGACGAGCCGTCACTCAGTCAATAACCCTGAATGACAAAGTGAACGCGTCTCCTCAGAAAAGTTTGCAAAGTGATTAGAAATCAAAAACTGAACTCTCTCATTAATTGAAGTTTTCAGACCTTTTGCTGTGGCCCTCCATATTGTTGTCAGGTGCATCCTTCTACTTGAGATGTGTCTAGAACTTGATTGGAGCCCACCAGGGGTATCGTTCATGAAGGCACATGTCTTATTAGCATCAAAAGTTCACTTTGTCACAAAAACCCATTTTCACTTCTTTTGGCCCTGGCACACAATGATCAGCTAAAAGTGTCCAGCAAGCTGCAGGCCCGTCTCCTCCTGAGGGGTCAGCTACTGAATTATTGTGTTGCCATCCGCACAGAGCTTCCTCAGCATTGGCGGCAGGTGGCTGTGAGTGAGGTGAAGACTTTTGAACAACGGCTTTGTGGCAAGAAGGGCAGCAAAAAAGTAAAGCGTCAAGGACAGACTGAGACTCTGCAGTTCTACAAGGACTGGACAGCAGAAGATGGGTGCAGAGTTCTTCTTTCGAATGAATCCTCCTTCTGACTGTTTGGGACATCCTGGAAAATCGGAAAAATGTGAACTCCACCATGGGTCCTGTGTCACTCTGCCAACATCCTGAGACCATCCACGTGAGTGTGGGGCTGCTTCTCCTCCAAGGGAGTTGTGCCCACTCACAATTCCACCCAAGAAGACCACCATAAATAAAGAATGGTATCAAAACGTCCTCCATGAGCAACTTCTCCCAACAATCCAGGCGCACTTGGGCGATGGTGATCTGTGTATTTCCCAGCATGCTGGAGCCACCATGTCACAAGGCAAAAGTGATAACGAAGTGGCTTGGAGATCATGACATTGAAAGTTTGGACCCGTGGCCAGATCATAATCCCATTGAGAACCTGTGGTCCGTTCTCAAAAAACAAGTGGACGAGCAGAAGCCCACAAATTGTGATCAACTCCAAGTTTTAAAAAGGCAAAAATGGATCATCATCAGTCAGGATTTGGCCCAAAAGCTGATATCTGGCATGTAGATTTCAGAGCGAATTGTGGAAGTTATGAAGAAGGGTCAACACTGTCAATATTGACTCATCACATAAATTTGATGTATTTACCAATAAAAGCCTTTGAAATGTTTATAATTGTTCTTCAGTATAACATGGAAACGTAAAAAATCTGAAAATGTGGAAGCAGCAAAGTTTGCAAAGCACAACATTTGTGTCACTGCCAAAACTTTTGGCCACTTCTGCACACGGGTATTAAAAAACGTGTTGTCATTTCTGCATGGTGTGACCCAAATGTCTGCAGATCTCCTTAAATGTCAGTCAGTCATTGTCCAACCCGCTATATCCTAACACAGGGTCACGTGGGTCTGCTGGAGCCAATCCTAGCCAGCACTGGGCACAAGGCAGAAACAAACCTGGGCAGTGCGCCAACCCACCACAGGGCACACACACACACCAAGCACACTCTAGGGACAATTTAGGATCGGTAATGCACCTAACCTGCTAACCTGTCTTTGGACTGTGGGAGGAAACCCACGCAGACACGGGGAGAACATGCAAACCCCACGCAGGGAGGACCCGGAAAGCGAACTCCTTACTGCCAGGCAGCAGCGCTACCCACTGTGCCACCGTGCCGCCCCTCCCCTTAAATGAAAGTCTGTAATGTGCACTTTAATCCCGTCGGAATGGTTTGATTTGTGATTTTAAAAGGCGGAGCAGAAATCAAAGTTAACTGTGTCTTTGTCCTATATCACAAGGGCGCTGTATATCTGTCTGTCTTTTATGTAGTGCCTTATCTTTCTTACGTTGCGATGTGCTGTCAAGTCAGATTCAAACAAGCCCGGATACCCAGAACCGATCGTTAAACTTTCCCCGCTGATCGCTCATCCAGAAACCAAACCAGAAGAGCAGGAGCCGAACGAGCTGAACCACATTACAGCCTTCCGTTATTCTTAAAGAACGACGCGATGGATTGAGAAAAGCCCGCCAGACTGAGTCAATAATCTGCTCTTGAGAAGCGCTCTTCTGTCTTAATGCGCGAGTCGCTGGAGAGGGGAGAGGGGCGCACTGATGTGAATAACAAGCCCACCTGTCACCGCAGGTGGAGAGAAAATCCGCCGATTAAAGCGCGTCAACCCTGATTACCGCACACGCTTAAAAAGCCGCCGAGTCAGGTGTGCCGACAGATTCGCTGCGATTTTAGCACAACTTCGGGAGGCTACACGGTGATTTTTTTTTTTTTGGGGTCAATTATTGTCACTTCATTAATCATTGTTTTATATAGTGCCATACATAATTATCTTTATTTCTTTCTGTCTATCTATCTATTTAAAGAGAACCGTGTTAATAATGTGTGAATAGTCATTTGTGGGCGGCACGGTGGCGCAGTGGCTAGCGCTGCTGCCTCGCAGTAAGGAGTTCGTTTCCCGGGTCCTCCCTGCGTGGGGTTTGCATGTTCTCCCCGTGTCTGCGTGGGTTTCCTTCCACAGTCCAAAGACATTCTGGTTAGGTGCATTGGCGATTCTAAATTGTCCCTAGTGTGTGCCCTGCAGTGGGCTGGTGCCCTGCCCGGGGTTTGTTTCCTGCCTTGCGCCCTGTGTTGGCTTGGATTGGCTCCAGCAGACACCCGTGACCCTAGATATAGCGGGTTGGATAATGGATGGATGGATAGTCATTTGTGTTTCAGTTTCATTTCTGTGTTTCTGATAATTGCTGTGCTGTTTTAGGTGCTGTTTTGTATTTGATGATCTGTGTGGCTTTTAGAGCATGAGACAGGTGCTATATAAATAAGTTCAAGGTGCCTGGATTATACCTTTTATATATATATATATATATATATATATATATATATAATTTATAGGGCGGCACTTTGGCGCAGTGGGTAGCGCTGCTGCCTCGCAGTTGGGAGACCCGGGTTCACTTCCTGGGTCCTCACTGCGTGGAGTTTGCATGTTCTCCCCGTGTCTGCGTGAGTTTCCTCCCACAGTCCAAAGACATGCAGATTAGGTGCATTGCCGATCCTAAATTGTCCCTAGTGTGTGCTTGGTGTGTGTGTGCCCTGTGTTGGTTGGGATTGGCTCCAGCAGACCCCCGTGACCCTGTATTAGGATATAGCGGGTTGGATAATGGATGGATGGATACTTTTTGAATTCAGCGTATATCTTCAGGTGTATGTAAACTGATCTCTGAAAGGACGTACGCCCCTAAGGGTGCTACAGAGGGGTTAAGCGGTTATTCACATCCATTAAACAATTACTTCCAGGACTTGCACTTGACGGTAACGTTTTCAACTCTGTTTGGGTTAGAGTCCTGGTGCGAGTTAAATGTGCTTAAGCTTTTTAGCAGGTGTAGTGGTTTAGGCTTTCTAATTCAACCTGTGAGGTTGTTGATTCAAATCCCGCTACTGATGTGTGACCATGAGCAAGTCACTTCACTTGCCTGAAAAAAAAAACAAGAGAAATCTAACCAATTGTATATCAGATCTTGAAAGTCGAATTAACAGTGGTGTCAGCCAAAATGTAAAGGCGTTATATTAACTGTATTAGGTTAGGTGCATTGGCGATCCTAAATTGTCCCTAGTGTGTGCTTGGTGTGTGTGTGTGTGTGCCCTGCAGTGGGCTGGCGCCCTGCCCAGGATTTGTTTCCTGCCTTGTGCCCTATGTTGGCTGGGATTGGCTCCAGCAGACCCCCGTGACCCTGTAGTTAGGATATAGCGGATTGGATAATGGATGGATGGATAGTCATTTGTGTTTCAGTTTCATTTCTGTGTTTCTGATAATTGCTGTGCTGTTTTGTATTTGATGATCTGTGTGGCTTTTAGAGCATGAGACAGGTGCTATATAAGTAAGTTCAAGGTGCCTGGATTATACCTTTTATATATATATATATATATATATATATATATATATATATATATATATATATATATTTATAGGGCGGCACGGTGGCGCAGTGGGTAGCGCTGCTGCCTCACAGTTAGGAGACCCAGGTTCACTTCCTGGGTCCTCACTGCGTGGGGTTTGCATGTTCTCCCCGTGTCTGCGTGGGTTTCCTCCCACAGTCCAAAGACATGCAGGTTAGGTGGATTGGCGATTCTAAATTGTCCCTAGTGTGTGTGCTGGGTGTGTTTGTGTGTGTCCTGCGGTGGGTTGGCACCCTGCCCGGGATTGGTTCCTGCCTTGTGCCCTGTGTTAATAATAATTCATTACATTTATATAGCGCTTTTCTCAATACTCAAAGCACTATCCACACAGGGAGGAACCGGGAAGCGAACCCACAATCTTCCACAGTCTCCTTACTGCAAAGCAGCAGCGCTACCACCTGTGAGGACTGGTGTTGGCTGGGATTGGCTCCAGCAGACCCCCGTGACCCTGTGTTCGGAGTCAGCGGGTTGGAAGATGGATGGATGGATATTTAAGAAGCCTGGATTAGATGCACTTCCACGTACAGCTAAACTGGATTAATCAGGTTTGCGGGTGCTGTGCTAAGAGCTGTATATCCAGCAGTGGGGTGCAGAGGTTAGAAGATTTGGTGAGGTGCTCTCATAGTGAATGGTAAAGAAGGCAAATTAAATAAGAATGAAACATTTTATTCACATTAAATATTCATTTAAGTTCGTTACCCCAAATTAGATCTCCTCTCCAAAAACAATTGTACGTCATTTTTTGT
The DNA here is from genome assembly GCF_900747795.2 of Erpetoichthys calabaricus. NCBI lineage: Eukaryota > Metazoa > Chordata > Cladistia > Polypteriformes > Polypteridae > Erpetoichthys > Erpetoichthys calabaricus. Next base: position 14,337,621 of record NC_041408.2, on the reverse strand, counting down.
AGTGTGTTTATAAAACTCGAATGTGAAAGGTCAAGAACCACAACCAAAAAGAATTATAACATAACGCAGATTTACTCGGGCTACCCAGACTACATATTTCTCCAACTTACCTTACTGGAGGAGCTAGAAAACGAACACAAGAGATGAAGTAAGTGAGGTAAACTCGGTCTCAGAAAAACACTAAGGTTGGACAAATGACCCTTAAGACGTTCACTGCGCATATACGGGACTGAGGGAGCGGAGCATCTCTCTCGTGCTGAAGACCCTTTTCAAGGTTGTTTAATTCGTGGGTTCAATTTCCAGTCCTTTCATAATGTTTTCAAGGGAAGGCCTCTTCTTTCTGTGCAGGGCTCGGTCCGAGCACTTCTAGCGCTTAGAAGTCGTAGTGCTTGACTGAGAATGAGCTATAATAAATTTATTCATATTAAAGTAAAATAATTTTTGTAACAGGGCTCTGCTAGCCAGCAACACTCTTTGGATTGGATGATCACACCCCCCAACCACCCTTCCCCACACACACACACCAGATTTGAATGCCCGGAGCCATAGCTCCCTCAGCCCCCCCATCTGCACACCACTGATATCCGGGTATTGTCTGTCGGCCTTGCTCTTCTGATCTGCCCTATTCGGCCCCCTGCCCTCAGATTGCACGTTCTTTTTCGTGAAGCCGTGTGGGCTGAGTGGCCACGTTGATTATGTTAGTCTCCGAGTTTACTGAGGTAATTGACTAACACAGCTGTTACCTAATTTAGACATCTGGACAGAGTGCAACGACCTCAGCCAAAAATAACCCCCGATGGCCTTTGAAATATTACCGGTGGCTTCAGCGCCCTTCCAGCGTGTCGTGACACTATCCCGCTTCCAGCTGTTTTTGATTTCAGGCGCATTGTTAACGGGTGGCCGGAGTGTGTGTGTTTTCCACCCTTCTCACGTTAAGATCTCCTTGGTTTTTAAAAGGGCTTTCTTTATTCTCTGCCCATAAAACTAGACGTCTGAGATTCCCTTATTGTGGTGCGTCAGCATTGGCAACAGAGACAGGTGGGGTTGGAGCCGAGTACATTTAATGGCCTATCTCAGGGTGACTGTCCTGTTGCTGGCGCTCCCCATTCCCATGAAGTGTGTGTGTGTTCTCTTTGTCCATCCATCAATCCATTATCCAGCCTGCTTAATCCAGTTTAGTGTCAGTAGAAGCCAGAGTCCATGCCAACAGCATCGGGTGGGTACAAGCCAGGAATCAGGCTGCCTGTCTCTCTCACAGGGTTTGCTCCTTGCAGACCTGTAACTTTCGTCTCACTTTCATTCCCTCCAGCAGTCCAAAGATTTGCCGTTATATCAACTGATAACACGGTGAGACATGGCTGACTTTGCCCAGTGATAGACCGGAGCTCCCCGTCAGGGTGTTTTGGGCCTGTCATTGCTTAAACAGCTTTGGCTCAAATCAGCCCTGACTGGAAAAGAGCAAATATCCATTGGTCCCTTTTCAAATCAAATCAAATTCTGGGTTACAGCATCAAGAAGAAGACCTTACATGTTATAAAGACATTGGAAGGGTTAATATTGGCACATTTGCAAACCCCTGGTCAGAACAGACCCCTGACCTTCTGACCAGATAAGGGGGGATGGCCGATGTTGTCATCTGTCTATTGAACAAAGCCACTTGGAGAAATGGGGCAGCAGGGTGCAGATCTTGTTTGTAGATTTATCCAGTGTGCTCAACACCATACAGTCCAAAACTGCTGGAGGAGAAGCTCCAGTCAATGGGGGCTGATGGTACCACAGTGTCCTGGATAATGGACTCCCTAACTAGTACACCAAGGTTTGTGCTGCTTAAGAACTGAGTATTGGACGTGGTCATGAGTAGCACAGGGGCTCCACAGGGAACTCTGCTGGCTTCATCTCTTTTTACTGTGGACACCTCAGACTTTAGATCCAGCACTGAGTCATGTCATCTGCAGAAACTGTCCATACACAGCCAGAGTTGTGGTGTATCAGCGATGGGCAGAAGAATGAATACAGGACACTAGTGGAGGACTCTTCTTCTTCTTTTGGCTTTTCCCATTAGGGGTTGCCACAGCGGATCATCTTTTTCTATATCTTCCTGTCCTCATCATCTTGTTCTGTCGCACCCATCACCTGCATGTCCTCTCTCAGCACATCCGTAAACCTCCTCTAAGGCCTTCCTCTTCTCCTCTTACCCGGCAGCTCTATCCTTAGCACCCTTCTCCCAATATACCCAGCATCTCTCCACTGCACATGTCCAAACCAACACAATCTCGCCTCTCTGACTTTGTCTCCAAACCGTCCCACCTAACCTGACCCTCTAATGTCCTTATTTGTAATCCTGTCCATCCTCGTCACACCCAATGCAAATCTTAGCATCTTTAACTCTACCACCTCCAGCTCTGTCTCCTGCTTTCTGGTCAGTGCCACCGTCTCCAACCCATATAACAAAGCTGGTCTCACTACCATCCTGTAGACCTTCCCTGTCACTCTTACTGATACCCGTCTGTCACAAATCACTCCTGACATTCTTCTCCACCCTGCCTGCACTCTTTATGGAGTCTCGAATGAGGCACATTACCTGCATTGTGAGGGAGCGTCAGTTACGGCAGTACAGCCATGTGGTGCGATTCCCTAAGGGTGATCGGGCTCACAGGACCCTCATTGTTGAGGACCCAAGTAGCTGGACCAGGCCATGGGGATGCCCTGGCTGTGGCAGACAGAGGGTCATTCCCGGAGGGTGGGTCTGGGCCGCGTGTCTGCCTTAGGGGAGTGGCCAACCAGGATCCTGAGCTGTTTCATCATGTGGTGGGTACCAGTGCATGCTCCCCAACCTGACCTGTGATACATCTGGGCAGGTCTTGCCATCTTACTGCCACCTACAAGCCTGTTATTAACGGCATTGGCAGCTCTTCATTATCCATGCCAGAACTTCTTATTTGTGTTTTGGGGATTGTTGTTTGTTTATTGTAATATATAATGTCACATTTTAATTTTCTCTTGGGGACAAATAAAGTGCAGTATCTAATTGTGAATCACAGGAGAAGATCTCAGGGGTTGTGCATTGTGTTTGTTAGGAGTCATTATTAATTCATGTACATTCACCACACATGAGCAGTTAGGTGGTGAAGGGGTGAGAGAGAGACATCCAAACAGAGACAGGGGATTATTAGGGGGCCAGAATGACTAGGCCGTGGTGGGCAATTTAGCCCGGACATTGGGATAAACCCTATTCTTTATATAGAATGTCCAAGGATCTTTCATGACCTCAGAGAGTCAGGACCTCAATTTTACATCTCATCTGCATCACCGCACTGGGGCATTGGGATCCACATTCAGACCACAGGGTAGGTGCCCTATGCTGGCCCTTACCAACACCTCTTCCAGCAGCAAACCTAGTTGATCTCCCATCTAAGTGCTGGCTGGGCCAGTCAGGTGGATGACCTCTTCTGAAGTGCCTGTGATATGGCTGCTGCTACAAGATCTCATGCAGCTCATCTCCACCGTCCTTCCACCTGCTGGACTCTCGTAATGTCATTGCTAACGATGTTGCCAACTTACATGACAATGGTACAGCGGTTAGAATTTCCACCATAATTCTGAGGTTTGCTCAAAAAAACATCAGCGCTGTTTCCAGTGGGTGTGCTTTGTCTCCTATCCTGTTTGTGGGGAGGGGGTCCAGCTTGGTGGCCTTAGAATCGCGTCACTGCTTTTTGCAGATGACGTGGACCCGTTGGCTTCATCGGGCTGTGAACTCCAGCACACATTGGGATGGTTTTGTGACTGAGTGTGAAACAGCAGGGATGAGGAATTTATGCAGGTGTGTCAGGCTGTGGTCCTCAGTAGGAAAAAGGTGGACTGTCCTCTCCGAGTGCGAGGTGAGATACTGCCTCAAGTGCAGGTGTTTAAGTTTCTCGGGGTTTTGTTCACAAGTGATGGGGAAAGGAGATGGTGAGATCAACAGGCTGGTTGGGGCAGTGAGTGCAGTTATGTGGTCACTAGTGGTGAAGAAGGAGCCGAGTCAGAAGGTGAAGCTCCTGATTTAACAGTTGGTCTATGTCCCCACCCTCACCTACGGTCATGAGCTTTGAGTAATGAATGAAAGAATGAGATTGTGGGTTTCAAGTGGCTGAAATGAGCTCTCTCCGCAGGGTGGCTGGTCTCTCCCTTAGAGATGTGGGAGAGAACATCCGAGAGAGACTCGGAGTAGGGCCACTGACCCTCCACATTGAGAAGAGCCAATTGAGGTGGTTCGGGCATCAGATGTGGATTCCTCCTGGGTGCCTCCCTGTGACTGGAAAATACCCTGGGGATAAACCGGGGGCTTGCTGGGAGGATTATCCTGGGAACGCCTTGGGATCCCACAGTATGAGTTACCAAGTTTGGCTGCGGAGAAAGACATCTGGGCTTCATTGTTAAGATTGTTACCCCCTGGCTTCAGATAAGCACTGGAAAATGAATGGATGGATGGATTTTGAGGTTTTCATTTTACTCACTGTCATACAACATTCACAACGCTTCAGTGTGGACTAGTAAAAAACGTTCTTGCCAATTCATTCACTTTAGGCCCCTCTCAATCGAGGAGATTCCAAATAGCTGCAAGATCAATTTAATGATCTAATGATGGTGGGTGTCTTTCGTACAGAATCTCACTCTACGCTTTACTAATTCTACAGGTTTAACTCTGCTGTATAGTATATACAGTATATGGACACGACCATAACTCTTTTGAATGTACCAAAGTGTGTGGACAGCTTACTGTCATAACTCATGCAATGCTGACAGTATTATTGTTGCGATACATGAAAAGCTGCGTCACATTGTCAGTGGTGCTGATCTGTTCCTCAATTTCAAAAACAGAGAAGTGTTTGTGGCTCCCTGTCTCGGCTGGCAGGACCTTTTGTGCTCTCCACCAAACAACCCCCCAACAACCCCATTGCTCTTCATGCTTTGTCCATCCAGAATTCTTTCAGTTTATCCTCCCATCTTCTTTGTTCTCTGGTGTAGCTGGGCTCATCCTCCTCCTGGGGCAGTGGTGTGGTCTCCAGTGGGTCATGCAGCCAGGCAGCAGCATTAACATCTGGCATGAAAGGGCGTTTCATGGGGCGGCTGCCTTTTGTCCTTATCTGTGTGTCATTGTTTGCACATCTGTGCTCTAAAACCCACAGAGCCTGGTCTTTAGGCTTTTATCGGCTGGCCACATGAGCCGATTTCACACCAGTGTAGAAGGTGACCACAAGCTGAAGACACACCCGAGTTACTTGAAAGCTCCCCACCACCTCCTTACTATGATAAATGATCAAATGTTCCTATTATATTCTGCTAAAATGTTTCCATACCCTGCATATTATTTTCTCTCATTAAATGACAGACAACAATGTTTTTATTCCATGCATAAACTGAAAATAATGAAAAGGCCATCCCTATTCACACATTTACACATCCTAATTTATTAAAGATGTGTAATATTAGAACAACCTAGACGAGAACAGGCCATTCAGCCCAACAAAGCTTGCCAGTCCTTTCCACTTAATTCTTCCAAATAAACATCAAGTCGAGTTTTGAAAGTCCGCAAAGTCTTACTGTCTACCACACTACTTGGTCGCTTATTCCAAGTGTCTATCGTTCTTTGTGTAAAGAAAAACTTCCTAATGTTTGTGCAAAATTTACCCTTAACAAGTTTCCAACTGGGGGCGGCACGGTGGCGCAGTGGGTAGCACTGCTACCTCGCAGTTAGGAGACCCAGGTTCTGTGTGGAGTTTGCATGTTCTCCTCGTGTCTGTGTGGGTTTCCTCCTGGTGCTCTGGTTTCCTCCCACAGTCCAAAGACATGCAGGTTAGGCGCACTGGCGATTCTAAATTGTCCCTAGTGTGTGCTTCGTGTGTGGGTGTGTATGCCCTGCGGTGGGCTGGCACCCTGCCCAGGGTTTGTTTCCAGCCTTCCACCCTGTATTGGCTGGGATTGGCTCCAGCAGACCCCCGTGACCCTGTAGTTAGGATATAGTGGGTTGGATAATGGATGGATGGAAGTTTCCAACTGTGTTCACATGTTGCTGATGAACTCATTTTAAAATTACCATCTCAATCCATCCATCCATCCATTATCTCCTAACTGAGAGGCAGCAGCACTACCCACTGCGCCACCATGCCGCCCCCATCTCAATCCACTGGACTAATTCCCTTCATAATTTTAAACACTTCAATCATGTCACCTCTTAATCTTCTTTTGCTTAAACGGTTTAGGCTTTCCTCATAATTCATCCCCTGTAGCCCTGGAATCAGCCTAGTTGCTCTTCTCTGGACCTTTTCTAGTGCTGTTATGTCCTTTTTTGTAGTCTGGAGACCAAAACTACCAACAGTACTCAAGATGAGGCCTCACTAGTGTGTTATAAAGGTTGAGCAGAGCCTCCTGTGACTTGTACTCCACACATCAAGGCGCTATATAACCTGACATTCTGTTAGCCTTCTTAATGACTTCTGAACACTGTCGGGAAGTCGATAGCTGAGAGTCCACTATGACTCCTAATTCCTTCTCATAAGGTGTACTCTCGATTTTCTGAATGCCCATTTTGTATTCAAACCTAACATTTTTACTTCCTATGTGTAATATTTACTGACATTAAATTCATCTGCCACCAATCTGCTCAAGCCTGTCTGCTATCCAAGTCCTTCTGTGATGATATAACAGATTCCAAATTATCTGCTAGTCCACCTATCTTGGTATCATCTGCAAACTTAACCAGCGTAACTTATATTCCTCTCCAAATCATTTATACAGATATTAAATATAGCAGCACCTCTAGCACTGCCCCCTGTGGAACACCACTCTTAACATCTGATAAGGTTCTTCATCCCATCACCCTCTGTTTCCCATGTCTGAGCCAGTTCTGCACCCATCTAAAAACATCACCTGAACTCCCACTTCTTTAAGTTTGATGCCCAACCTTTCATGTGACAAATGCTTTCTGAAAGTCAAGATAAATAATATTATATGCTCCACTTTGATCAGATCCTTTTAATGCCTCCTCATAGAATTCCAGCATGTTAGTAAAACACGACTTCCCTCTTCTGAACCCATGCTGACTGTTCAGAATAACTCAGAACTCTTCAGAATGTACAAGATAAAGAATTGGGGGTACCAGCCAGGTAAACCCAGTGAAAATAATAGGGATGCCTATTAAAAATAGAAAAAACAAAACTGGATGAAAATGCAAAAAGGGACTTTGTAAGTCCGTTGTCTTCTCAAAGGATAGCTACTGGAAAGAGAGTTGGCTTCTCAAAGCTGCAGACTCCTAAATGAACACCAACTAATAGATGTTGCTGCTCTTATAAGCACATTGAGGTGGAAGAAGCAGGAGCTTTGTGGCATCAGAGGAAGCAACATTATTATTATTCCAGCTGGCCATCATCTGTGCTAAAGGTAAAAGGGGTAAAGGACTTAGTTACAGTGACAACTTGTTGTCTGGAGGAGAATTACATTTTATTTCAGAACCTTGAAGATGCCCCTTAATTGCATAATCGGTGTTATATAAAGACTAGCAATGAAGTTGTAGATTTTTATTTATTTGAAAGGCACTAGAAATTCACCTGTCCCTTGTGGGGAACAGCCCGGACACAGAGAGGTAGACATGATGGTTTCACCACACACACGTTTATTTACAATATTTACAATAGTTTGGTGAGCACAAACCCAGTGCCGCAGCACCAATCACCCCTTAAGTCCTGGCCTCACAACACAATGCCTTCTCAGTCTCTGGTCCACCTCCACTCCTCTCCACCGAGCTTCGTCCTCTTCCACCCGACTCTTGCCATTGAATGGTGGGAGGCGGGCCCTTTTATACACCCCCGGATGGACTCCAGGTGTATCCTGAGGGCTCCTGTAGCCACACCCCTGTGTGGCGGAAGCTCTGTTGGCATATCCGGAAGTCCTCCGGGTGTCCCCAACCCTCTTCCCCCCAGCACTTCCGGGTGTGGCGGAAGTGCTGAGGTCCAGGGCTCCCAAGGCATCGGGGCGCCCCCTGTCAGTGACCACGGGCCCCTACAGGGTTGTGCTTCCAAGCTCTGTACCCGTGGCCCCCAATAGAACCAGGGCGGTCGCACCCTCGTGTTCTGGAGGACGCACAAGCCCTCCTCCAGTCCTCCTGGGCATCCCGGCTGTGCCACACTCTTCAGTAACTACGTTTTCCCTATTAGGGTTAGAAATGGAGCACCATAGCACTTAGACCTTCTGCCCTGGAGCTCAAGAGTTCTGGCCTCCAATTCCAGCACTGTTACATTAGAAAGATGAATTTAAATTCACTTGGCACATCATTACTCATAACGAAAACGCAAGGAGCATTAGCCAGTCGGTTACTGGTTGTCATTCAGACACTCTAAAACAGTGGAACTGTCGATTTTTGCCCATAAAGATGTCCATGTGAGAGAACATTTTTGTAAAAGGGGTTCTTATCGTGCCCAGAAATTTATGACCTGGACTTTTTCTGGTATAAGCAGGTGAAGTATAGTTTCAAAAATAATTATCACTTGGAAAATTTCAAGTAAATTACTCTTCCAGCACAGACCTGTTTTGATTATTTATGGAAATGTGAGTAAAGTAGATCAGATATTAAAAAAGTCATTCACTCACCCCTTCACCACCTAACAGCTCACATGTGGTGAACATACTGGTGTAAAAATGGCTGCCATCGCATCATCCAGGTGGGTCATTAGTGGTGGCTGAAGTGGCTCCCCACTCACTGTGAAAAGTGCTTTGAGTAGTGAGAAAAACGCTATACACAGTGGTGCTTGAAAGTTAGTGAATCCTTCAGAATATTCCATATTCCTGCATGAATGTGACATAAAGCAGCATCAGATGTTCACACAAGTCCTAAAAGTAGATATGGAGAATCCAGTTAAACAAATTAGACCAAAATATCACACTTGGTCATTTATTTATTGAGGAAAATAACCCAGTATTACATATCTGTGAGTGGCGAGGACAAAAGAGATGTCTCATATGGGGTGTAAGCGAGAAATTACAGAACCATGCCACGGATATTCTGTGGATCTGCAATAGCCAGCTCCCTAAATAATCGTATTGTATCCTTAGTTTCCATACATTCTCATGGTCGGACAATCACACTAACTGAAACCTTCAGCATAGGTTGCATCACCTCTGCGATGACTTGTAAAGTTCAAAAATTTCTTTCGATTTTTCCTGCTGAATTGCTGGCAAGTTCTATGAAGGGAGACCCAAAATTTTCAGAAATTGTTCAAAAAAATATTATAAAACGTACTGCAATATATTTGAATCACTTTCAAAATCCTCCCATTGACATGCAATACGCTTGTCCCATCTCCTTTCCCATTCCTGTTCATATTTCCCCTTCTCGACTTTTGTTTCCATACCTCGGGCCTCCTGCATTTTTCCTTTGGATTTCTTTCACGGTAGCAAATCCTCTTCCCTTCAGTCTTAATTTTAGTTTTGGTAGCAAAAAGAATTTACAGGGATCGAGATCTGCAACACACCAGCCTCATTGCTGTGTCACACACGTGTGACTAGGAAGAAGATGAGTGGACCAAGTGGAGGTAATTACCCACCAGGCCAGGGGATGGCGGGGTGCTCTAAACCTACCTCTGTTATCTCTGCAGGCCAAATACGGGAAAACCTGCCTGATTTAACGTCACTTCCAGTTCTGTCGCCCAGACTGGCGTCACTTCCAGTTCCAGCCAAATGACATCACTTCTGCTTTCTGGCTTATAAAGCTGCCATCTTTTCAAAACCTCATCAGTCCAGTTTTGGAACTCAACCTAACCACATCATTCTTCTTTTCGCAGCCAGGGACAATATACGGGTGGCTGCCCCAAACCTTTATTGTGTGTTGAGACTACTTCTTTTACACTGATAACACAGAGTGTGCAAGTGTGCTGTCACGGTCAATATCCAGTTTTGGGTGCGCCTCTTCTCCAGACGTTTTTTCATGATGCTTTCCCGTAGACACCTCAGCAGTTCAACGTAATGTGTGTCCATGGAGTATAAACTCTTTATGAACAAGTCCATCAATGCCAAAAAACGTGATCATCACTGTTTGTTGAAAACTGGCCATGGTATCTTGGAAAAAAAAAACGTCCAAGTCACCTTCACGATTGTAGAAAAATCGCCAGAAATACACACTTGATCAACGCAGCATGATGCCGCTCAGCGGACTGATTAATCAAACTGGAGGCATATTTCAGAACTACACATACTACAGTCCTATTGATCGATTCTGGATATTTTTGGGTCACCCCCTTATTTATTGTTTTTGGAGTTTACAGACTCAGATGTTTATTGTATTGTTTAATGAATGCTGACCAAGTTTACAGCTTATTTGCATTTCATCATAAAACCATTTTGCTTTTTAGTGATTTTTAACTTTTTTAAGCCAAATGTATGAACTGTTGCCTTGGCGTTCCTTCCAAAAATAAATCAGAAGGAACCCTCGCCACTGACGTCAATTAGTCAGCGATATAAAGGTAATCCCAAATGTTACCGGGGTGTTCAAGTAATACCTTTGAAGCTTTCTTTTCAACTTCTCAGTTAATGAATCCCTGCTCCTGTATAATTTAAACAATGAATTTTTGATTCTGTTTTGGTTCTAGTGAAAGAGGACATTTTGACTCCCAGTTTTGACTTCTGATCGTTCTTTGACTTAGGCATCTCCTGATCATCGTCATTTTTCATTTACTGTCTACACTCACAAAACCTGGATAAGCCAAGCTTCTCAATGATAGCCCTCTAAAGGTGAAGAGAAATGCTCCACCAGCTTGCTAAACTCTCAGAAGTCATTAGATCACCAGTTGTTCTCCATGCCAATTATCCTGTGTGCGGAATGTGTGTGATGAAAACACAGGCTCAATAATCCCCTTCTCAGGGTAGGGAAGGTAGCTCCCAGGCATGCTGCACAGACACATCCGCGGGTGGCCACTTTCTCTCACTCCATGTGTCCCTCCACCTGGTGCAGCTGCAAGTGTGCCAGGGAATTTATGGAGGTGTGTCAGCTCATCTGCTGTGCAAAAGGAAGAATCGGTTGGTAGCAAAATCTTCAAAAAACGAGTGACAGCCAAATCTGAATGTAGGGGTGAAGGAAGCAGCCTGAAAATAACAAAGCTGAATTAAACAGATGGGGAGGAGAAGGTCTGCAAACAGTTGTAATATACAGGGGGCATCCTTTAAAGATAGATAGATAGATAGATAGATAGATAGATAGATAGATAGATAGATAGATAGATAGATAGATAGATAGATAGATAGATAGATAGATAGATAGATAGATAGATAGATAGATAGATAGATAGATTTGAAAGGCACTATATAATAGATAGATAGATAGATAGATAGATAGATAGATAGATAGATAGATAGATAGATAGATAGATAGATAGATAGATAGATAGATTTTTAATTTAGTGTAATAGGCAGGATAGATAGATAGATAGATAGATAGATAGATAGATAGATAGATAGATAGATAGATAGATAGATAGATAGATAGATAGATAGATAGATTTTTAATTTAGTGTAATAGGCAGGATAAAATAGATAGATAGATAGATAGATAGATAGATAGATAGATAGATAGATAGATAGATAGATAGATAGATAGATAGATAGATAGATAGATAGATAGATAGATAGATAGATTTTTAATTTAGTGTAATAGGCAGGATAAAATAGATAGATAGATAGATAGATAGATAGATAGATAGATAGATAGATAGATAGATAGATAGATAGATAGATAGATAGATAGATAGATAGATTTTTAATTTAGTGTAATAGGCAGGATAAAATAGATAGATAGATAGATAGATAGATAGATAGATAGATAGATAGATAGATAGATAGATAGATAGATTTTTAATTTAGTGTAATAGGCAGGATAGATAGATAGATAGATAGATAGATAGATAGATAGATAGATAGATAGATAGATAGATAGATAGATAGATAGATAGATAGATAGATAGATAGATTTGAAAGGCACTATATAATAGATAGATAGATAGATAGATAGATAGATAGATAGATAGATAGATAGATAGATAGATAGATAGATAGATAGATAGATAGATAGATAGATAGATAGATAGATTTTTAATTTAGTGTAATAGGCAGGATAGATAGATAGATAGATAGATAGATAGATAGATAGATAGATAGATAGATAGATAGATAGATAGATAGATAGATAGATAGATTTTTAATTTAGTGTAATAGGCAGGATAAAATAGATAGATAGATAGATAGATAGATAGATAGATAGATAGATAGATAGATAGATAGATAGATAGATAGATAGATAGATAGATAGATAGATAGATTTTTAATTTAGTGTAATAGGCAGGATAGATAGATAGATAGATAGATAGATAGATAGATAGATAGATAGATAGATAGATAGATAGATAGATAGATAGATAGATAGATAGATAGATAGATAGATTTTTAATTTAGTGTAATAGGCAGGATAGATAGATAGATAGATAGATAGATAGATAGATAGATAGATAGATAGATTTGAAAGGCACTATATAATAGATAGATAGATAGATAGATAGATAGATAGATAGATAGATAGATAGATAGATAGATAGATAGATAGATAGATAGATAGATAGATAGATAGATTTTTAATTTAGTGTAATAGGCAGGATAAAATAGATAGATAGATAGATAGATAGATAGATAGATAGATAGATAGATAGATAGATAGATAGATAGATAGATAGATAGATAGATAGATTTTTAATTTAGTGTAGTAGGCAGGATAAAATAGATAGATAGATAGATAGATAGATAGATAGATAGATAGATAGATAGATAGATAGATAGATAGATTTTTAATTTAGTGTAATAGGCAGGATAAAATAGATAGATAGATAGATAGATAGATAGATAGATAGATAGATAGATAGATAGATAGATAGATAGATAGATAGATAGATAGATAGATAGATAGATAGATTTTTAATTTAGTGTATATGGCAGGATAAAATAGATAGATAGATAGATAGATAGATAGATAGATAGATAGATAGATAGATAGATAGATAGATAGATAGATAGATAGATAGATAGATAGATTTTTAATTTAGTGTAATAGGCAGGATAGATAGATAGATAGATAGATAGATAGATAGATAGATAGATAGATAGATAGATAGATAGATAGATAGATAGATAGATAGATAGATAGATAGATAGATAGATAGATAGATTTTTAATTTAGTGTAATAGGCAGGATAAAATAGATAGATAGATAGATAGATAGATAGATAGATAGATAGATAGATAGATAGATAGATAGATAGATAGATAGATAGATAGATAGATAGATAGATAGATTTTTAATTTAGTGTAATAGGCAGGATAGATAGATAGATAGATAGATAGATAGATAGATAGATAGATAGATAGATAGATAGATAGATAGATAGATAGATAGATAGATAGATAGATAGATAGATAGATTTTTAATTTAGTGTAGTAGGCAGGATAAAATAGATAGATAGATAGATAGATAGATAGATAGATAGATAGATAGATAGATAGATAGATAGATAGATAGATAGATAGATAGATAGATAGATAGATAGATAGATAGATTTTTAATTTAGTGTAATAGGCAGGATAAAATAGATAGATAGATAGATAGATAGATAGATAGATAGATAGATAGATAGATAGATAGATAGATAGATAGATAGATAGATAGATAGATAGATAGATAGATTTTTAATTTAGTGTATATGGCAGGATAAAATAGATAGATAGATAGATAGATAGATAGATAGATAGATAGATAGATAGATAGATAGATAGATAGATAGATAGATAGATAGATAGATAGATAGATAGATAGATAGATAGATTTTTAATTTAGTGTTGTAGGCAGGATATGATAGATAGATAGATAGATAGATAGATAGATAGATAGATAGATAGATAGATAGATAGATAGATAGATAGATAGATAGATAGATAGATATGTTATGTACAGTATATGTCATGTAGAGTGGCCTGTAGGGGGAGCCACTCAACCCCAAAACTCCAGACACAGCTCTACAGACACAGGTCCAGGTTCAAAGCAAGTGTTTATAGGACAGTGTAACTTTAACAGCCTTCTGTTCACATTGCACAATCCTTTTCTCTCCTTCTTTCTTCCACTCCTCCCAGTCAAGTGTTGTCCGTCTCCTCTCCTGACTCCGACTCCGCAGGTGAAGTGGAGGTCTTCCTTTTAAGCCACAACACAGAAGTGTCATCCCAACTACCTTCATTTTTTGACAGCTCCCTCTGGAGGTCCCCATGGAATCCAACAGAGCAGGCTTATGGGACCACCACTCCCACGGTGCCCTGCGGGTGTCCATGCCAAAGTTCACCATAAGGGATGCTGCCACCCAATTTATATAAGGGAACAGACTGCATGTGAAAGGCAGTCTCCCATTCTCCCATATATGTGCTCTCCCAGTGACTGAAGAGTCCATTACTTATCCTGGTCGGGGTGCTTCACTGGCTGCTGGGATGCCAGTGCTTCTATACAATTCATTATGATGGCCTCACGAATAGGTAAGGGAAGGTGGTCCTTCTTGGCCGGGACTCCGGTTCATTCATTACAATAGTTAATTATTATAAAATGTAATGCGTTATAAACGGTGCATGCCTTTTGCAGAACTTTTTCTTGTTTTGTTTGAAAAACTACACATTTGACTGGGCATCATTTGTTATTAAAATCTAACCCCATATATGAATCTTCTTGAAACTGACCAGAAACACAGCCACACGTGATCATTTTCCTGTGTTTAGTCCTTCATGTGCTGTGAAGTAAATCACATCCATCGCTGTTTTACATCCCCGACATGAGCCACCAAAGACTCGCAGTATGAACAGTGACTGCTGTGCCACCAGATCACACTGTTTCAAAATACCTGTAAGCGAATACCTAGAATAAAACGGAACTGTCACTTTATTTATAGGGTTCCGTTACCGGATTGCACACAGCATGCTATTTTCTGATTGGCTGTGTCACTGAGCCCTGCAAAGGAGTGGCACACAGGTACGTGGGTTTCTTGCCTTACTCCCAGTGCTGTAGAGTGTGATGGACGGCCGGCATTTCAGTCAGGCCGGGACGCCCCTCAACAGAAGAAAGCAGCCTTTTCAGGGCACCACATCACCCGGGAAGCTAGATGGCAACTCCCCTGGATAGAAATGGTTCCCCGGATTAACATAGGGCAGCATGGGACATGGAGTCCATCTCTTCAGCCCTGTTGGGTACCGTGGCTGCCGCCAGGGGGAGCTCAACAAGAACCCGGGGACTGTTGCTGTTATGCCAACCCGGAAGTATTTCGGGGTCACAAGGACAAAAGCCCGCAGTACTTCCGGGACACTTGAGGAAAGATGATGTGGCGTTTGACCCAGAAGAAGAGGAATAACATTTCTGGGTCATGGACTATTAAAGGACTGTGGGAAACCCAGCAGATCGAGCCGGAGTTGGGTGGGAGTGTGACGGAGCTGCTGGGTGTAGAAGATATTGTATTATTGTGATTATTAATTATTATTACTTTATTATTGGAGAATTGTGGAATGTGCGGTGCTTTGTACACTTATTGAAGAGAAATTATTAAAGATTCTTCTTGGTGCTTTTAATGCGTGTCTTGGACGTCTGTCTGGTGGGTTCAACAGGGCAACAGCGACCCCTAGTGTCCACAAGGGATATTAATAACACAATAACATAAAAATTGCAGATGCTTTCTTGTTACTTCTAAAACTAACTGGACTACTTAATGCACATTACTTTTTACGCATTACCCTACTGCTCTAGAGATTGTGCTGCTCATCTTACAATGGCATGTTCAGCTCACCAACATAAATTCAGCAATTTCTGAAATTTTGAGACAGATTATTTCAGCGAGAAGAAGGAATAATGTGATCACCTGAGCCTCACAAAATTTATGATGTTGATGCTTCTACGTATGGCTGCTGACTGCTTATGCACAGGCTGACAAAGTGCAATGGACATGCGCAGACTACAAAATCCTAAACTGTAACCCGGTTAAGGGTTTACATGACTACACGACCGGGTTACTCACAGAGAAATCTACGAGGGTTAATCCGGTCTCTCGGAGACCAACATCACGCTTTCTCTAACCAGTATATGTGGCATTTTAGAAACCAGGTACCTATGGATGTGCATTTAAACGCAGTCACTGAAAGGATTTGAAAGCCAGTCTGGTCCCGTTTAATTGCTTGGCAGATTGTCAGTATCATTAACAGATTCTCTGGGTATTTTGATCTGTTTTTTTCTGTCCAATTTTTTGTTCGCCGTCTCATTCTCTCATTCTTTTCTCCCTTGCCTGTACCCTGTGGAGAGAAGTCCTTTCCGTCTACCTCTGGGTCATTCAATTGGTGTTCGGAGAGTGGGCTGGCATTTAATTGGCAGGAAACCTGTGCCTAATGGGCCAACTTTTTGTGTTCTCTGGAGGAGAGAAGACAAGCACATTAAACTTCATTAGAGAGCCCGCCCTGTCCGTGTCCCCCTAATTGTATTAGCCACAGGAGTGAAGTGAAAGTCACAATCAGTACCATACATCGCATATATACAGTGCTAGCCATCCCCCGTGGCTCTGCCCGCGTAGTAGTGAAACCGGACAGTGAGGGGGGTCCTGCCTGGCTCTCTACTCCTGACATCACTCTTCCCCCTCCCCTCGGCCTCTGTCTCGGATTAGCACGAATATATCACTCCTGCAAGCGAACTCTGATTCTTAGCACAATGAGAGAAGTCGCAAAATCAACCGGAATGTTCAAGCACATTCTAGAAAAAAATCCAATCTAAATCCATTAAGTAGTTCTGTTATTCGCTAGTCAAGTGGATGTATTGTACACCTCGAGGCTCACAGGTTTACACAAATAAATTGGTACCGCAAACGAACTATGATACATAGCGCAATGAGAGAAGTCACAAAATCAACTGGAATGTTCAAGCAAATTCTAGAAAAAAACCCGATCTGAATCCGTTTAGTAGTTCTCTCGTGAAAAGCAGACAGACATACAGACTGACAGATAGATGTTTTTTATTTTATATACAGTGCATCCAGAAAGTATTCACAGTCCATCACTTTTTCCACATTTTGTTATGTTACAGCCTTATTCCAAAATAGATTAAATTCATTTTTTTCCTCAGAATTCTACACACAACACCCCATAATGACAACGTATTGAGGTTTTTGCAAATTTATTAAAAATAAAAAAACTGAGAAATCCCCTGTACATAAGTATTCACAGCCTTTGCTCAATACTTTGTCGATGCACCTTTGGCAGCAATTCCAGCCTCAAGTCTTGTTGAATATGATGCCACAAGCTTGGCACACCTATCCTTGGCCAGTTTCGCCCATTCCTCTTTGCAGCACCTCTCAAGCTCCATCAGGTTGGATGGGAAGCGTCGGTGCACAGCCATTTTAAGATCTCTCCAGAGATGTTCAATCGGATTCAAGTCTGGGCTCTGACTGGGCCACTCAAGGACATTCACAGAGTTGTCCTGAAGCCACTCCTTTGATATCTTGGCTGTGTGCTTAGGGTCGTTCTCCTGCTGAAAGATGAACCGTCGCCCCAGTCTGAGGTCAAGAGCGCTCTGGAGCAGGTTTTCATCCAGGATGTCTCTGTACATTGCTGCAGTCATCTTTCCCTTTATCCTGACTAGTCTCCTAGTCCCTGCCACTGAAAAACATCCCCACAGCATGATGCTGCCACCACCATGTTTCACTGTGTAGTAATAGGACTACTATTCCCATGATGCTTTGCGGTATGCCCAGGATGTTGGAAGGTTGAGAACTGCCTGCTGTTTGTTGAATAAACGTTTTCTAAGGTTGCGACTCCGTGTCCCGCGTCCTCATTATACATGGTGTCAGAAGCTACGAACTGTAAGTCTCCATTCTGTTTTAAAAGTTCGGAAGATGTTGTTATTACCGTCGCAGGACAGATGAGAGGGTGTGCGCACGGCTGTGTCAGGAAGAGTCAGCTGGTGTGAGTGAGAGTCGCTGCGAGGCACATGCAGGCGGAGGGAGACGCGCAGCAGGTGGACGCATCTGAAAGTTTGGATCCTGAACGCGAGGAGAACAGGGATTTACCAACCAGGATGGCGACAACTGTGCAAATAACTCCCCCAGGGCCGTTCGACTTTACCTGTCCCACAGACTGGCCGAAGTGGATCAGACGATTCGAAAGGTTCAGAATTGCAACAGCTCTCAATGAAAAAACGGAGGAATATCAGGTGAATTCGCTCTTATATGCCATGGGAGATGCAGCTGATGATGTTTTGGCGGTTTTACCTCTGTCTTGTGCAGATAAAAAGAAATATGACTCTGTTAAATCAGCATTTGAACAGCATTATGTGGGAAAACACAATGTTATTTTTGAAAGAGCACAGTTTAACTCAAGACGGCAACAAGAAGGGGAGAGTGCAGAGTCCTTCATCACAGCTGTACATAAGTTGTCAGAGAACTGTGGTTTTGGAGTGCTTAAGGAGGAACTTATAAGAAATAGAATTGTGGTTGGAATTAAAGACAAAAAGTTGTCAGAACAGCTACAACTGGACTCAGATTTAACACTTTCTAAAGCCATACTTAAGGTCAGACAGAGCGAAACTGTGAGGAAACAACAAACAATATTGCTCAGCAGTGTACAAGAGGAAAAAACTTCCAACATGGACGCCATACGGACAAACATGAAGAAAGCAAAGCCACAAACGTGGCAACAGACAAAGAAAAGACAAGGACCAGACAAGCTGTGTGTTAAAGAGTGTGGCCGCAGTGGGCGTAAAAATACACACTCATGGAAAGACTGTCCCGCTAGAGACGTTGAATGTCGTAAGTGTCATAAAAAGGGACATTTTGCCGTAGTTTGTCGCAATAGTGAAGCTGCAGGCTTACGTGAGGTTGTAGAATGTCAAGATAACAGCGAAGATTTTGTGTTTTTGGGAGAAGTAGGGACTGAGAGATCCAAACCATGGGTAGAAAAAGTCCTAATGAATGGGGAAAATGTTGAGTTTAAGTTAGACACTGGGGCAGACGTTACGTCCATTCCTGAGAAGTGGTACATACCAGAACGAGATGGAGCACTGCAGAAACCCCAAAAGACTCTTTTAGGGCCTGGTGGATACCCACTTAACGTGAAGGGCTGCTATAAAGCACAAATAATAGCAAAAGGCCGCAGTACATCAGAGGATATTTACCTGGTTTCAGGGCTAGTTCAGCCACTATTAAGCAGACCAGCATGTGAAGCTTTGGGCTTGGTGTATAGACTACACACAGTTATGAAGTCTGATGTAGATTTCAGAGCTGCTTATCCAGAGGTTTTTCAGGGTTTAGGCAAGCTACAAGAGTCTTACCACATTCAGCTAGAACAGGGAGCTACACCGGTGGCTCTGTCTGTCCCCAGAAGGGTCCCCCTGCCCCTCAGAGATGCAGTGCGTGCAGAGCTACACAGAATGGAAGGAATGGGAGTTATTTCTAAGGTTACTGAGCCAACAGCATGGTGTTCAGGCATGGTAGTCATCCCCAAAGTAGGTGGGAAGCCACCTAGGATATGTGTAGATCTCACACCTTTAAACGCAGTAGTAAAAAGAGAACGTCATATCCTTCCAGCAGTAGACCAAACACTAGCGATGTTGAAAGATGCTAGGGTGTTTACAAAACTGGACGCTCGATCTGGATTTTGGCAAATCCCTCTTACTCCACAGTCAAGGCCCCTCACAACTTTCATCACTCCTTTTGGGAGATATCACTTCAACCGCCTCCCATTTGGAATATCATCGGCGCCAGAACATTTTCAGAGGAGGATGTCTCAAATGCTCGAGGGCTTTGAGGGAGTCATCTGCCATGCCGATGATGTGCTTGTCTATGGCAGGGACAAACAAGAACATGACCAAAGACTTCACCGTGTGCTCCAAAAGTTTCAAAAAGAAGGACTCACTTTAAATGAAAAATGCGAGTTTGCCAAGACTGAAATCATGTTTGTGGGTCACAAGGTTTCCGCAAACGGCATTGAGCCCAACCCAAACAAAGTCAAGGCGATACAACAGCTGCCGCAACCCACATGTGTGGCAGATGTGCGACGTCTCATGGGCATGGCCAACTACCTTGCAAAGTTTGTGCCACAGCTCGCCACGATAACAATGCCATTAAAGGATCTGCAAAAGGAGAGAAATGAATGGAGTTGGGCAGAGCCCCAAGAAACAGCTTTTCAAGGACTGAAAGGGATACTAAGCTCTCCAGAAGTACTTGCTCAGTACTCTAACATGGCAGACACAAGAGTGGCAGCGGATGCATCGTCATATGGGATTGGAGCTGTTCTTACACAAAAGCAGCAAGATGGTTCATGGCGACCCATTACATACATTTCAAGAGGACTAACAGACACCGAGAGGCGCTACGCCCAAATTGAAAAGGAGGCGTTAGCTGTCACATGGGCATGTGAAAGACTGTTATCATACTTAATGGGTCTACATTTCACTTTAATGACAGACCATAAACCTCTGGTCCCTCTGCTCAGCACTAGGGGCTTGAATGATCTTCCCCCGAGGGTCTTGAGGTTTCGTTTAAGACTGCTACGCTTTACCTTTAACATCATTCATGTGCCAGGAAAGAACCTCGTCACAGCTGATGCCCTGTCTAGAGCACCGCTACCTGGTCCGCCCTCTGCAGGTGAGCTGCAGTTTGAAAAAGAGGTGGAAGTTTTTGTTGACAGTCTGGTGATCTGTCTCCCAGCCTCAGACAGGAAGTTGGAGACTGTAAAGACGGCACAAAAAGAAGATTATGTGTGTAGAAAAGTGATTGAGCACTGTTCCACTGGATGGCCAGAGAAATGCCAGCTAGACCCAGACATTAAGCCCTTTTGGCAGCATAGAATGGACTTTCATCTTGCAAACGATCTTCTGATGAAAGGACAGAGATTGGTAATACCACATATCCTCAGAACAAACATTCTAGAGCGTCTGCATGAAGGCCATCAGGGGATTTCCAAGTGCAGAGCCAGAGCTCGAGAGTCTGTTTGGTGGCCAGGCATCTCCACAGAGATTGGTCGCATGGTGGATAGCTGCGAGATATGTCAAAAACACAGGGTACAGTCTCACGAACCACTGATACCAACTCAGGTCCCAGACCGCCCATGACAAAAGGTCGGTATGGATCTTTTTGAATGGTCCAAGAGACAATACCTTCTCTTAATAGACTTTTTCTCAAGATATATTGAGGTAGTTGAGCTTAAGTGCACTTCGGCTGAAGTCACCGTTAAAGCTATCAAGGAGATCTTTGCAAGACATGGAACTGCAGAGACTGTTGTTTCTGATAACGGGCCACAGTTTTCCTCAGATCTATTCAAAATGTTTGCAGAGGAGTATCAGTTCACACATGTCACCAGCAGCCCACGTTATCCCCAAGCCAACGGGGAGGCCGAACGTGCAGTGCGGACTATAAAGGACTTGTGGAAGAAGGATCCTGATCATAGCCGAGCACTACTGGCATACAGAGCCACTCCACTGGAACATGGGTTCTCGCCAGCACAACTGCTAATGGGGAGAAACCTGCGTACGTCCCTACCCCAACCAACAGCTAAAATGGATCCTCAGTGGCCGGACCTGCTTGCTTTTCGAAAGAAGGATGAAGAAGGACGGCATCAGCAGGCAAAATATTACAACAGGAGACACAGGTCCAGACCTCTGTCACAACTCACACCTGGACAGAAGGTTTGGATCACTACAGAAGGAACTAGTGGTGCAGTTGTCAGGTCTGCCAGTACTCCCAGATCATATGTGGTAGAAACAGATAGGGGTACTTTCAGGCGAAATAGAAGCCATCTTCGACCCACAGGAACTATTACTAGGTCTGGTCGAATGGTGAAAGCGCCTGACAGAATGGATTTGTGAATTATCAGAGGAAATAACATCGCACAAGTGTTCTAAATCTAAGTGGTTGCATATGTTTTGCTGTGTGGAAAAAAAAAAAAAAAAGTGTTCATTATGTGTTGTTGGGAAAGAAAGAAAAAGGGAAAAAGGAAAAGACGATTAAAGCTAAAAGGAGGAGGTGTAGTAATAGGACTACTATTCCCATGAGGCTTTGCGGTATGCCCAGGATGTTGAAGGGTTGGGAACTGCCTGCTGTTTGTTGAATAAACGTTTTCTAAGGTTGCGACTCCGTGTCCCGCATCCTCATTATACACACTGTAGGGATGGTATTGGCCTGGTGATGAGCGGTGCCTGGTTTCCTCCAAACGTGACGCCTGGCATTCACACCAAAGAGTTCAATCTTTGTCTCATCAGACCAAAGAATTTTCTTTCTCATGGTTGATGGAGGCCACTGTGCTCATTGGGACCTTCAAAGCAGCAGAAATTTTTCTGTAACCTTCCCCAGATTTGTGCCTCGAGACAATCCTGTCTCAGAGGTCTACAGACAATTCCTTTGACTTCATGCTTGGTTTGTGCTCTGACATGAACTGTCAACTGTGGGACCTTCTATAGACAGGTGTGTGCCTTTCCAAATCATGTCCAATCAACTGAATTTACCACAGGTGGACTCCAATGAAGCTGCAGAAACATCTCAAGGATGATCAGGGGAAACAGGATGCACCTGAGCTCAATTTTGAGCTTCATGGCAAAGGCTGTGAATACTTATGTACATGTGCTTTCTCAATTTTTGCATTTTTAATAAATTTGCAAAAACCTCAAGTAAACTTTTTTCACGTTGTCATTATGGGGTGTTGTGTGTAGAATTCTGAGGAAAAAATTAATTTAATCCATTTTGGAATAAGGCTGTAACATAACAAAATGTGGAAAAAGTGATGCGCTGTGAATACTTTCCGGATGCACTGTATAGAGAGATATCTACAGGAAATACAAATCTGCGCATACATTACGCACACACATGCATCCACCTTCACAGACGTACCTAGTGTGGAATATGACCCGGACACAGACGGGCAGACACGTTGTAATCACCCCACACACATTTATTGAGGCGTTCCATATTTACAAAGTCACTACTCACAGCCCCAATACCCCTCAGTCCAGGCCAACACAATGCCTTCCCTCTCTCTGTCTTCAGACCGCCTCCTTCTCTCCTCCAGAAATCTTGTCCTTCTTCCACCCGACTCAAGTCCCTCTCTGAAGGGACCTGGATGTGCTCCAGGTGTGTTCCCGGCAATCTCCCACCGACACGCCCCAGTGTGGCGGAAGTCCCGACTGTCTCCCCAGAAGCACTCCGGGTGTCCCTGTTGCTCTTCCCCCCCAGCACTTCCGGGTGTGGTGGAAGTGCTGAGGTCCAGGGTCCTCCAGATATTGGGGTCCCCCTGGCAGTGACCACGGGCCCCTACAGGGTTGAGCTTCCCAGCTCTGTACCCGCGGCCCCCAGGGCGGTCGCCCCCTCGAGGTCTGGAGGAGGCACAAGCCCTCTTCCGATCTTCTCAGGCATCCCGGCTGGGTACCACCCCCATCCGGGTACCATACTAGATAAACATACATGTACAGTAAT
The DNA here is from genome assembly GCF_900747795.2 of Erpetoichthys calabaricus. Lineage (NCBI taxonomy): Eukaryota > Metazoa > Chordata > Cladistia > Polypteriformes > Polypteridae > Erpetoichthys > Erpetoichthys calabaricus. Next base: position 14,314,087 of record NC_041408.2, on the reverse strand, counting down.
AATAGTAATAATTCTTTATATTTACATTGGTGCTTGAAAGTTAGTGAACCCTTCAGAATTGTCCATATTCCTTGATAAATGAGACCCAGAACATCATCAGATTTACACACTTGTCCTAAAAGTAGGTGAAGAGAACACAATTGAACAAATGAGACAAAAATATCATACTTGGTCATTTATTTATTGAGGAAATTGATCCAATGTCACAAATCTGTGAGTGGCAAAAGTGTGTGACCCTAGCATGGCAATTTGAAGGTGAGATTAGAGTCCGGTGTTGTCAATCAGTCTGAATGGGCCCCCCCTGTTTTGGGCTCTACCAAGGGCTTCATCTTCAGACACGTCTGTGCGGTATCAGTCTATCATGCCAATTGATAAAGGACACTTCAGAGGACCTCAAGAAAAACAACTGTCAATGCTCATTGTGCTGGGAAAGGCTACCAAACCATCTCTAAAGAGTTTGGACTGCACCGGTCCACAGTCCAATAGATTGTGTACAAATGGAGGAAGTTTAAGACTATTGTTACTCTCCCCCGGAGTGGTCGATCAACAAAGATCACTCCACGGGCAAGGCGTGTGATTGTCCCCAAGGTCACAAAAGAGTCAAGGGTAACTTGACGTTGGTTAATGTTCATGTACGTGAGTCAGGAGAACACCAAACAACAATGGGGTGCATGGCTGGGTTGCAATGGAGAAAGCCACTGCTTTGCTTCCCGTCTAGAGTTTGCTGATGAGTAAGCCTGAAAGCTATTTGGTGTGCAAAGCTGACAGAGAAGAATCAACAGACTGAAGGCTGTCATTAAAGCAAAAGGTGGGTGAACAAAATATTGACATGGGTGGTGATCCTTTATTAATCTCAGTAGGTCTTGTTGTTGATTGTTTATAATTTTTCTGAACTGTAGCTGTGATATCTTTCACTTGGATGTTGTAGGTTGCATTGAGTAAGCAAAGCTGGGAAGAAATATTTTTTGTGCGTGTTTTCATTTAAGGCTGCAAAGCAAAAAAAATGGGAATATTTTGAAAGGGGGGATTCTTTTCTATACCCACTGTATTTACTTTATTTTAACATAGTGTGTGACCTGTAGGGGGAACTGCAGTCTCTCAAACCTCTGAAACCACTACACAAACACAAGTCCTGGATTCAAATAAATAAGTTACTATCAATAATACCTTCACAATCTCTTCAAAATGCACACTTTCTCTTTTGCTCGTCTATTCCTCTCCTCCACACCTTCAGGTGAGCTTTATCCTCCTTCCTCCTGACACCAACTCACCTTGATGTGGCAGGGCAGTTCCTTTTATCTTGAACCCGGGAGTAAAGACTTCATTCTTTTGCAGAGATAGCGGGAGCACCACATACCCCTTTTCAGCGACCTCATGACCCCCCCATGCTCTCCCAATCCGTCTACTGAATTCATAGGAAGAGTCACTGGAGACATGCATGTCACTGCCAAGGTAAGTAAACCTCTTGACAAGGTGTTGAAGAATTTAATTTTAAATAGATAAATGTGCCATTTGTGCCCATCATTCTACACTCAATAACCCATAATGACAAAGGGAAAACATGTTTTCAGAAAGGTATACAAATTTATTAAATATTAAAAACTGAAATCTCTCATTCACTCAGACGTACAACAAAAGTGAGTGAGACACCTGAGAAAGGACAGGAATGTAGACTGAAGTGGTATGGACCTGTGAAGAGGAGGAGAGACAATCGATATCTGGGCAAAAGAATGATGGGAGTGGATGTCCAGGAGAAGAAAAAGTGAGGGAGGCCAAAGTGAAGGTGGGTGGAAGAAGTCAAAGAAGATTGGAAGGAAAAAGGGTCTGACTGGGGAGGAGGAGGTGCAGGACTGAGATGTTTGGAGAAGATTTGATCAAGCAGATCGACCCCACATAGAAGTGGGAAAAGATGAAGAGGAAGAATTACGAGATAGAAGTATTCAGACCTTTTGCTGTGACACTCCAAATTGTGCTCAGGTGCATCATGTTTGCTTTACTTCTCCTTCAGATGTGTACACAACTTGATTGGAATCCACCTGTGGCACACTGAATTGACTGGACATCAGTTAGAACATTAGACCATTAGAACACTCTAGTCGAGAACAGGCCATTCAGCCCAACAAAGCTCGCCAGTCCTATCCACTTATTTCTTCCAAAAAAACATCAAGTCGAGTTTTGAAAGTCCCCAACGTCTTACTGTCTACCACACCACTTGGTAGCTTATTCCAAGTGTCTATTGTTCTTTGTATGTAAAGAAAAACGTCCTAATGTTTGTGCGAAATTTACCCTTAACAAGTTTCCAACTATGTCCACGTGTTCTTCATGAACTCATTTTAAAATAACCGTCTCGATCCAGTGGACTAATTCCACTAATTTCAGTTAGTGTAGGTAGGGTCACATAATTCACAATGCAGGTCAATGCAAAAACAAAACTGCGTGTAGACCTCAACAACCAAAGTGTGGTGTGGCATCAATCAGGGCAAGAGGATTGCACCATTTCTAAAGCTATAAGTGCTCCCAGAAATGAAAGAAGTCTGGAGCCACCAGGACTCTACCTGGCCAAACTATGTAACCGGACAAGAAGGGCCCTGGCCAGAGAGGTGATCAAGAACCCTTCTGAGAGTACATTGATGAACAAAAACTGCAAATGTTTCCATTTAAAATGAAATGTACGACACAATAAAGTGTGCAGAAAGTGAAGGGTTCTGAACGCATTCTAAAGAAACTGTACAATAAAATAGAGACACAATCCTTACATAAATACGCCTTTATCAGTCTTGGTGGCATCTGCTGCTTATTTTAGGCAAAGGAACACAGAATAGTGACTTGCAGGCCCTAATATTATATTGTGTATGCAGTGTGTCCATAAACCTTCAAAAGCACAAAAAAAATAATTTAACAAAATAGGGAAAATGCTCAAAAGAGTAAAACGGAATTGCCTAAAAGGCAATCCTAAATGAAGAAGACCCCAAAAAAACACAATCCAAAAGCAAAATCTGAGAACAAGAGAAGAAAATCTACAAAAACAATGCAATACTCAGCTCAGTAATCCTCTACCGCAGGGATCTCAAACGTCAGTACTGGAGGGCCACAGTGGCTGCAGGTTTTCATTCTCACCCTGACTAGTTTTTGTGGCTAATTAACTCTGTTTCCATTCATTTTAATTGACTTGTTTTTTAAGATTTGTTCCCCTGAATTTCTCCATCGTTCCTCTGAATCGTTTCATTCTTTCTTTAAATAGAAATGAAATGTGCAGTGAGTGAGCCAACAGAAGACCAACTAAGTCAGGGCCTCAAACTCCAACCAAATTCACTCCAACCAGTTGCTTCATTAAGCACCGAGTCTCGTCGTTAATTAAACCCGTTCTTTAACTCCATGGCTTGTTGCTGCTCTCGTGGTGCATTAGCAGACATTTGTGAAACTGGTGATTTTCTCTTTTCTAAGAGCTCTGGTCAAATGTTTTGGGGACTTGAGCAGATCAACATTCCTGAGATCTTCACCTTTGTTTATTTCCAGATATTGTATGAAGGTCACAGTTTGCAGGTCCTGTTTTGGCTCATTTTGTATCTCATTATTGTTTGACAGCTAGTTGAGGAAAAAGAAACAATTGAGGGGGTCTAAGACGTCAAGAGCAAGTCAATTAAAATGAATTCAAAAGAAGTTAATTAGCAGCAAAGACGGGACACTAATTAAGAAAAGGGTGAGAATGAAAACCTGCAGCCACTGCAACCCTCCAGGACTGGAGTTTTAGAACTCTCCTCTACATTAGGGGTTCTCAAAGTCAGTCTTGGGGGGCCCACTGGGGCTTCAGGTTTTTGCTTCAACCAGATTCATAATCAGTGACCACTGCTAACACTGATCTCATTTAATTAGCTGGTATATTTTTTCTCTTCTCTTATTCTTTATTAAGAAAGCACAGCGGCATGATTTTTACATTTATTATAAGACATTTACAAATATTTCCATTTTCGCTATAGATTTAAATGCTTAATTCACTTTTATTGATTTCATTCTATTTTGTCTTTTCTCTGTGCAGTTTTCCCCCTTCGTTGTATCTTAATAATGACAATTAAAAACGAGCAAAGCAGACACCCAGGCTAACAACACTGAATCATGAAAGGCTGCCACTACTTTAGCATCAGACCCACTAATTACCGTATGTACTCGCAGATAAGTTCTCCCACAGATAAGCCAGGACTTGCTTTTACAGTATAATTTCTGGTCTTTTATAATGTTGGCCGTATAAGTCGAATGCGGAAAACTCCCGCTATTTGGTATAAGGGATTATGATATGCCAATGCCCACCCGAGAGAGTAACCATGGAGCACATGGACTGTATCAGCGTGTGCTCCTAACCTCTCTCTATTGTGCCTACGTGACCACACGGTAATACCCGCACTACTCTGAAGCGATGTTTGCACTGGGTGTGGGATATTTTGTATCCCACACCCTCATACACTTTTATCGTAAGAGCATCCCTTATCTACAATGGAGCGTTCGATCAGAAGAAAATATGAAGCTGGTTTTAAATTAAACGTCATTGAAGTAGCGAAAGAAATTGGTAAATGTGCAGATGCAACAAAATTCGATGCGTGTGAGAAACTGATATGAGATTGAAGAAGGCAAGAAGATGTAAAAAAAATTAAGTGTCACATTTCTGAACTGGCGTATAAGTCGGGGTCTGATTTTATGATCGATTTTTCGGGTTTCAAGTCCCGACTTATACGTGAGTATATACAGTAGAAAAAAATGGATCAATTAAACAATTAGAACACCCGGAAAAATAGAATGAACATCAAGATGAAAGTATTGTTAAAAAGAAAAAAAAATACATTATTCCCATATAACTGCTTAGTAGATTTTAATATATATATACATTGGAACATCGGTTCACGAACATCTCGGTACACGTACAAATCGGTTTACGACCAAAAAGTTCGCCACACTTTTGCCTCGGTTCACGACCACACACTCGGTATACGAACAAGCCAGTTTCCCTTGCGGTTTGTACATGTTCAGTCTCTCCCTGTGCATTTCCTGTGCAGCGAGCAAGAGAGAGAGCAAGAGAGTGCGACACACACACACACACACACACACAGGCAGCACAATGGAGAGAGCCGCGCACACACACAGGCAGCGCGAGACAGAGACAGATGCGCGCACACAGGCGAGAGAGGGGCGCGCACACACACAGGAGCGTGCTAAAGAGACACACACACAGGCGCTCCAGGCTCGCAAAAGAGAGAGACACACACACACAGGCGCGCGAGAGAGAGCGAGTGGGCGAGCGAGAGAGGGAGGTCTGGACACATAAGGTAGAGAAGGCTTGATTTTGTTTTCAGTTCTGTTTACAGCGATCGGTTCATAGCCTGCATTGTTGCAATGTTACTTTTCTTGGTGGTTTATTAAATTACGGATTTTTCAAATGTTCATTTTTTCCCCGGTGCTTAAAACTCGTTAAAAAAAAGTGTTTTTAGCGAGCGGTTCCTAGCACTATAGCACAAACTATTGCAGTATTAGTTTTCTCTGTTATTCAATGTTTTTACATTTAATTTACTATTACGCTGTGCATTCTATGGTATAATTAACTATATTTGTGCTTAAAAATTAAAAAACATATATATATTTACATACAGTTCACACGGTCTGGAACGGATTAATTGTATTTACATACAATCCTATGGGGGAAATTGCTTCGGGTCACGACCAAATCGGTTTACGACCAGAGTTTTGGAACGAATTATAGTCGTGAACCGAGGTTCCTCTGTATTATTTTAACAAACTTTTCTAATTTCTATATTGTTCCCAAAACACAGAATTTGGGCAATAACAGTTCACTTAACTAGCCCAGGATTCCAATTAAAAACAGAAGCTGGTTGGAACAAAAACCCGCAGCCACTGGGGGTCCCCAGGACCGACGTTGAGAACCCCTGCTCTACAGGACCGCTCCTGTTCACAGGCGTTCACAGTGAGAGGGCGGATCTGGAAGTGGTGATGTCAGAGTGGCCCCGCCTTCTGGGGGCTCCGCCTACAAAGCTCACAGACCATCAGAACATTTAAAGAGACAGTACATAACTACAAATATAACAGAAAATATATAAAAAGCATGAAAATAACCACTCAAGATATCTAAATACCAGAAGGTTAAAAATGAAAAATTTCAGACGTAAATATATAATAAGGTATCATTTTAAAATTGATTGCAAATTTGATGCTATTCTTTGTTTTTCATCCTTAATTAAGGATCTGGCACTCAGTCAGAGGGTGAAAATCATAACAGGTTTCTGTTACAACTGACAATATTTAAAGTTTAAACATTTAAACTGCAACACACATTTCAAAATTTCAAATATCTGATGTGTCTATTCTTCTTTATTACCTTGAGAAGTAAACACTGGTCTACAAAATAATATTTTTTGTTTGCTACTGGCAACTTCAGAGCAGCTCTCGATTAAGTTTCTTACACTGATTTCATATATGAATTAAGCTAGCACGTCAGGTTTTTGAGATACACATCACTGCCGTTTTGACACTTTTGAATATCAATATAATATATCAACATGATATCTGGAGTTTGGACTCTGTCCCACCAAAATTGTTTGATGTGTTTATTCTGAAAACAAATCAGAAGACGATACCAGAGACACTTTAAAACATGTTTATGTCAATTTACCTCAATATAAAAGTGAGGTCAGTGTGCTCAAAATTGTCTGAGGCCCTCGCTTCTGCGCTTGTACTGCACATCCGTCTCTCTTTGCATGAACCAACAGTCGTCACCCATCATGCTCGGAGTGAGTTTTCCCCCGATATCGGTTTTCCATCACCTTTATATCGTGATGAAATCTTTCCCCATGCTCATCTCTGACATCGCTTAGATTTGGTGGAAAAAAGTCGAGATGAGAATGTAAAAAAATGCGTCTTCAGTGACCTTCTGGCTCCTGTAAGCTGATATACTTTCAGCAGGTTCTCCACAAGCTCAGTATAATTCTCTGCTCTGTGACTGTCAAGAAAATTCTGGACAACCCGCACAAATGAGGGGGCTGAATTTTGAACTCATCGTCAAGCATCAGTTCACGGATTTCAGGGCCAACAAAAACACATTCCCTCATTTTGGCTTCACTTTTCTGGAGACCAAACTTATTTATTAACTACTGAAACGCATCGCCTTTACTGTCCGGTCATCCTAGTAGTCCAAGACCTGGAACATCATAACTAAAAAACGGGACGTGCTGGACGAAAACGGTTTTCAGATTTGGAGTCAGCAAGTGAAATTTGTTAACGTACAGATGAAAGAATCCCAGTAGCAAAATGCTTGTTGACCAGAGAAATCATTTCATGTCTTATGAGCCCCCCGATTTAGGGTGGCTCACGCTAATTCAGATTTGTTTTTGAGAATAGTATTCCAGCATAACGGGGGTCCTCCTGAAGACAGATCAGTCTGCCATGCAGAAACACATCGGAGGGGTTTGCAAAGTAAGGACTAAACTACAAGTAACGATAACAGCCGCAGGAACTACTACTACTGCTAAGGGGAGGGAGTCAAATCAAACGTGGGACTTGGACTCCATTTTCCAAAGCATGATAGCTAAAAAACAAAGAGGGTAACAGAGGCGGGCATTTCTTGTGGCACTCCACCCCATTTCCATTAGCACCATCAGAGACTGCTGTCTATATGAAGGCCTGCCCGGGCACTCAGTACTTTATACCCCTGAGGTGCCCAGTGGCCCATTTCACTTACTCACAGATCACCTTCAGAACTTCAGACTCGAGCAATGGGCACGGCCAGCTTGTCTTCAGTTTGTCCTCTTCAGTGCTGAAAAAGCGTGTGATTTAGCGTGATGGAGACACAGCTGAGACAATGCGACACGAGGCAGCTGTGAGGTTCATTTCAAAGCTTGCCATGGCATCATCTTGGCCTGGCTCTGCCTTGTCCCTAGCAGATCTTCTAAGTGCCAGGCCTGGATTCAGCCCTTTGCAGCAGAGCAGAAGTCTTCAGCTTTAAATTGCTGAATTGCCTTGTGTCTCTTTGGCTTTAGAAAAGCGACACGTGAATTCAGGGGGAAAAAGAAAAAGACACTCAAAAAAATCCAAAAAAGCTAATTAGGTCAGAAATGCAAAGTCTATGTCGGCTCATCTTAACAAAAAAAGAAAAGCTGACAGAGACAACGTTTGTGGTGCCATGTGCGCTGTTACCGTGTGATTTATGATACCTCGATTGGTTTTAAAACGTGTTTGCATTGCGGCAGCCTCAGCCAGTGTGAACATTTGCCTTGTGGAAAGAAATCCCAGGAATGCCTAACCTATGCCAGCTGTTGAGGACAAGGTACCTATGCCAGCAGTGCCAGCTCTGCCCATTGTATCATCTGTTCCAGCACTTCCATCTGCACTGTTTGTACCAATTCGTGCATTTCTGCATCTGCACCTTCTATAGAAAGCCTTCCAACAATGCCAGCTGTGCCAACTATGCCAGATGTTCTATCTGTAAGCCCCGGGCTAAATCAATGTAGTTGTGTGCTCATTATTTTAGGCTGGTAAATTACATGCAGACAATTTTCAGCCTGTTCTCCCACCATTGCTCTGCCAACGTGAGATTACAATGATAAAAGTGGCACACAGCTCTATTATAGAGTGGCCTCCTTAGTGACTGTCAGCGAGTTGTTTGCTCGCAGATTAAATGCATTGTGCTAAAGCCTTTAGGAGCTCACTCTGCTGGGCAGAGGCCTGGTGAAATGATAGATATGGCATCAGATTTCAGTTTATGTACAGCCTGTCTTAGTAAAAACTAGCACAAGAGTAAGAGTAAATGTAGGAATAAAATGTGTAGCACTTTGTCTTAGGGAATAATATTGTGCCAGTCCTGCCATGTATACAGTAACTGTAAAAGGGAATTGGACATTAAAGGCTGATTTAGGTTAAGAGCAACAGTAATGCAGGTTAAGCAGGCCTTAGAGGGCATGTTTGAAAGAAATTAAGTGAACTGGGAATATACGTTAATAATGACATGGACTGAGAGGTGGCGCCAGGTCACAATTCAACACTTTAATAATGGCATGGACCAAGAGGTGGTCACCATGTCAAAATTCAATGCTTTAATAACAAGACTTATAAAGACATGGATCCAGGTCATAATTCAACACTTTAATAATGGCATGGACCAATGGCGTCACCAGAGCTCAATTCAACACTTTAGTAACTGAATGGACAGAGCAGTGGCGCCAGGTCACAAGTCAACACTTTAAAAATGGCATAGGAGTTGGCATCAGGTTACAATTCAATAGTTTAATAATGGCATGGACCAAGAGATGGTCACCATGTCAAAATTCAATACTTTAATAACGAGACTTATAAAGACATGGAGCCAGGTCATAATTCAACACTTTAATAATGGCATGGACCAATGGCATCACCAGAGCTCAATTCAACACTTTAGTAACTGAATGGACAGAGCAGTGGCGCCAGGTCACAAGTCAACATTTTAAAATTGGCATAGGAGTTGGCATCAGGTTACAATTCAATAGTTTAATAATGGCATGGACCAAGAGATGGTCACCATGTCAAAATTCAATACTTTAATAGCAAGACTTATAAAGACATGGAGCCAGGTCATAATTCAACACTTTAATAATAGCATGGACCAAGCGGCGTCACCAGAGCACAATTACACACTTTAGTAACTGAATAGACAAAGCGGTGGCACCAGGTCACAATTCAAAACTTTAATAATGGCATTGGAATTGGCATCAGGTTACAATTTAACAGTTTAATAATGGCATGGACCAAGTGGTGTCACCAGAGCACAATTCCACACTTTAGTAACTGAATGGACAAAGCGGTGGCACCAGGTCATAATTCAAAACTTTAATTATGGCATAGGAGGTGACACCAGGCCACAATTCAACAGTTTAATAATGGCATGGACCAAGAGATTGTCACCAGGCCATGACTGCACACTTTAGTAACTGAATGGACAGAGCGGTGGCACCAGGTCACAATTCAAAACTTTAATAATGGCATAGGAGTTGGCATCAGGTTACAATTCAATAGTTTAATAATGGCATGGACCAAGAGATGGTCACCATGTCAAAATTCAATACTTTAATAACGAGACATATAAAGATGTGGCTCCAGGTCATAATTCAACACTTTAATAATGGTATGCACCAAGAGGTTGTCACCATGTCTAAATTCAACACGTTACAATTGCATGGATAAATCAGTGGCACCAAATCACAATTCCACACTTTAGTAATTGGATGGACCAAGAGGTGGTCACCATGTCAAACTTCAATACTTTAATAACACAATATATAGAGTCATGCGTCTAGGCCATAATTCAACACTTTAATAATGGGATGGACCAGGAGGTGGTTGCCAGGTCACCAATCAAAACACAGCACTCGCTAAGAGCCCACCCTCTCAACTTTGAGAGGTGAAAATGACAGTTTTTCAATTTAACGTAAAGTGTATTTCATATTGCATTTGGTGTCACTGGAATAAATAAAGAATAAATAATTAAATACACAATTAATAGCAACATAATGCATATATTTAAAACAAAATGTAATCATGCATGCTTACATGTCATTGTGTTTTTATTTATTTGCTAGCCCCTTACTTGTCGATAACAGAATACATTTAAAGATATTTGATATCTCACTCCCTACGTGTACCTTCCCTGCCCTTCCTCGGTGCCCTCGTGTGTCTCAGCCTTTCTTGCCATTCGTGTGCCCTCAGAGTTCCTTCTACGCCTCTTCTCTGTATCCTGACATGTTTCAGCCTCTCTCAATCACATTTCTCAGACTCTGTCGTTTCGAGGCGCCTTGTCCGCCTCCTACCATTAATGGTCGACTGGCCCCCAAGTACCCATTGTGATAATATCATTCGCACTCTTGCAGATACTTTGCAGGGGACTTGCGATATTTCTTAACCTCTCTTGCCCGGCACTTCCTCTGTCGATAGATAGATAGATAGATAGATAGATAGATAGATAGATAGATAGATAGATAGATAGATAGATAGATAGATAGATAGATAGATAGATAGATAGATAGATAGATAGATAGATAGATAGATAGATAGATAGATAGATAGATAGAGATACTTTATTAATCCCAAGAGGATTGAGTCGCCAAAGCCAAACTGACCAATCAGACTAAAGACAAACTGACCAATCATATTGCTTAGAGGGCTTTTATTATGTAGTAGACTTGAGAAACACACGGATCTAAAGTCCAAAACTAAAAACTTAAAATAAAAACCAAGTTGAAGATAAGGAGCCACTGATACTTGTTATGTTTTCTAGATGACTACTTTTAACTGCTCTAGAATTTCTAATGTATTTTATCACCTCTGGTGGTTCATCTAAAGCAAGCAAAACGCTTCTATTTTAGAAACACATTCTTTTATTTTCAAACTGAAAGAATTGAGCCTAATGGCATTGCTGACTTAACTCTCCTAAGTACTGGTCTACAAAGAAACATCGATGTAAGGATATAAAGGTGATGCTTTCACAAGGTCGGAAGTGTCAACTATTCGACGATCTTCGCAATTGTTGTCGTGTGTTTCTGTATTTGCATTCTGTAGCATTTGTCTTGTGTGCCTTCGTGTTTGTCTGCGGCGTCACTTGCTTGATATTCAGGACCACTATATGCTTGTCTATATGTTTTAGCGTCTTGCCTTCTTATTTTTTCTCATTCTTCATCTATTAACAACAACAACAGCAATTTCTCACACAAAGAAGGTCTCTATGGGCTCTAACAGGTCCTGTTTTGAGAGCCCCTAGCCTTTACTTCCTAATACTATAACACAAAAGTCCCCAAAAAAAACCCTTGTAGGGTCTTGAGAAAGGCAATTCAGAGAGAGACCACCTTCCTGGTAGTTTTGGTATGCAATGGCTGCCAAACAATGGGGTAAATACAATACAATACAATACACAGAACAGGAGACAAGTAATCCAAATCAGACACAGTCCGAGTCCTGGAGATCCCTATTGGTCATTCTACAGCTGAGTAGGTGCTGGGCTGGCCAATCAGATGAGAGGACCCTCAGTACCTGATGATTCGCCTTTATCTGAAATGACTTTTCCATAAGCAGGTAAACAATTTGGCAGTACAGCAGTGGTACCAAGTGCTACATAAGGATAATGAAAAGAGAAACAGAATTGGGGATTGTTAGTAACACTTTATAAATATTGTAATAATTATATTTTAGTACTAATGACTCACACCAGACATGCATTATGCACAGTTAATGAGCAGCTCTAGTCAGGGTGTGCTAAACTGAAGTAGTGAGTCTTCAGTCTGATTTAAGAGCTGAGACTGAAGGGCCTCCTCTCAAATTAGCAGGCAGACCACTCCACGGCTTCAGGGACCAAGAACTAAAAGCTTGACCTGCCACTGTTATTTTGTTAATCCTTGGAATCAGAAGCAGGCAGGAATCTTGAGATCTTGATCTGGTGTTTAACGAATGATCAATTCAGACAAGTAAGCAGGGCCTCGTCCATTCACGGCTTTACAGTATATCTTAAAAGAAGGATTTTGAAATCTGCCCTAAACTTAACCGGGAGCCAGTGTAAGGACTTGAGGACTGGAGTTATGTGCTTGTTTTTTCTTATTCTTGTCATTATTCTTGCAGCAGCATTTTGAACTAACTGAAAGCTGTATAAAGAACAATTTGAGAAGCCAGTGAACACTGCACTGCAGTAGTCAAGTCAAGTCAATTCAAGTTGGTACAGTGCGTTGCCGCACCCACTACACGACGAAACAACTTGGGATCCCGGTTTGCAACCCCCCCCAGGTAGACATGCGGTCCAATCCCACCCTCCAGAAATGACCCTCTATCTGCCACAGCCAGGTGTTACGTGGGCAACCCTTTGGTCAATTACCTTGAGTTAATTTCTCAGTATGCTTCATATTTAGAAAACACCTTCATTTTCCAACACTTTTAAGGTGAAAAAAACATATTCTGGATAGTTTGTAAAGTGCTGTTCATATGGCATGCTATTATCAAAGATAACACCTAGATAATTAACCCCCTTCCTACGTGAGGCTCAGCAGATGTTGCTGCTCTTCTATTTTCGTTCTGCCATTAGGGTGGTAATCACTCGGTATCTCAATCACTTTGCCATAAAAACACAACTACAGGCCATGGCCAACAGGATGCTATCTCACAAGATTTTCTGAATTTCCAAAACATATCAAGTCATAAGCTTTCGATTAACACCAAAATCAAGGTTCAAGCCCCAGTAGTTCACGAGTAATCATGTGACAATCAGACAGGTCTTAGCATTTTATATGTATATATATGGCAATTTTTCACAAAACATTTGTGTATTTGCTAATTTAATCTTGTCTGAAATTTTACAGTATTTTGTGTTGTTTTTATTTTTGTTTAGTTTTTTGCAAATATCAATAGAGTCAAGATCACAGATATTTTGTGATGTTGGCTGCTATGAGTCTGAATGCGTCTTGGCATCATTGAGACCCACGTGTTTGGATCCTCTTCATTGCTTTTATTCCAGTATTAATCCCTGAAGGTATTGTTATTTATTTTTATCTCCAATTTTTATGAAGTCATTCCCGCACCTTTTTGTGTTTTTCTTTTTTTGAAGAGCACTGCAATTTTTGCATGATTTCATGGGTGCAGCCATGTCATGCAGTGCCTGTAAAAATATTTGCTGGCTTGGAAGCTGATCAATGTCAAAAAAGCCAAATCAAAGCCACTGTGAGTCAATGTAACAACAAAATGTGAACACTTATAGATAGATAGATAGATAGATAGATAGATAGATAGATAGATAGATAGATAGATAGATAGATAGATAGATAGATAGATAGATAGATAGATAGATAGATAGATAGATAGATATGAAAGACACTATATAATAATAGATAGATAGATAGATAGATAGATAGATAGATAGATAGATAGATAGATAGATAGATAGATAGATAGATAGATAGATAGATAGATAGATAGATAGATATGAAAGACACTATATAATAGATAGATAGATAGATAGATAGATAGATAGATAGATAGATAGATAGATAGATAGATAGATAGATAGATAGATAGATAGATAGATAGATATGAAAGACACTATATAATAGATAGATAGATAGATAGATAGATAGATAGATAGATAGATAGATAGATAGATAGATAGATAGACAGATAGATAGATAGATAGATAGATAGATAGATAGATAGATAGATAGATAGATAGATAGATAGATAGATAGATAGATAGATAGATAGATAGATAGATATGAAAGACACTATATAATAGATAGATAGATAGATAGATAGATAGATAGATAGATAGATAGATAGATAGATAGATAGATAGATAGATAGATAGATAGATAGATATGAAAGACACTATATAATAGATAGATAGATAGATAGATAGATAGATAGATAGATAGATAGATAGATAGATAGATAGATAGATAGATAGATAGATAGATAGATAGATATGAAAGACACTATATAATAGATAGATAGATAGATAGATAGATAGATAGATAGATAGATAGATAGATAGATAGATAGATAGATAGATATGAAAGACACTATATAATAGATAGATAGATAGATAGATAGATAGATAGATAGATAGATAGATAGATAGATAGATAGATAGATAGATAGATAGATAGATAGATAGATAGATAGATATGAAAGACACTATATAATAGATAGATAGATAGATAGATAGATAGATAGATAGATAGATAGATATATAGATAGATAGATAGATAGATAGATAGATAGATAGATAGATAGATAGATAGATAAGGCACTATATAATAGATATGCAGATATGAAAGGCACTATATAATATATGGAAAGATAGATATGCCACTATATAATCAAAAATATAAATAGATATGAAAGGCACTATATACTGTAACATACACATGAAAAGATAGAACTTTATTTGTCCCCATGCAGAAATTTGGCTTTTTACAGAAGCTCAATAAATAAGGAAATAAATAAATACACACATAAATATTGTAATAAACAAGAATTAGTAAAAAGAAAGAAAACTGACCTGCCTAAAGATAAGAGAGCAGTCCCGGTGAGGGGTTATAAAGGCGTTTCGCTGTGAGTATAAAGGAGCCCTGGATGTGTTTTATGCACTCTGCATATTCATTTTTTCATAACAATAACTTGTTAAATCTCATCAAGGTAACAGCAACAAAGTAGTTTTGGTTTCCTGAGGTAAATGTCAAGATCAGGCTCAGCGTCACTGTCTCACAGATAAGGATTTCTTTAACATGACAAGTCAGTCATTGTTCATTTTCAGCTCCTTTATTGGCTGAGCTTCATAGATGTTTGTTGAGCTCTACATGGTTACCCTGCCATACCGTACATCTACTCTTTTCTAGCTCTAGTAGTTGAAAGTCTCATGCTATGAAAAGCTATGAAGGTCTGCCTTTCATTTCTGGGTTCAGTTTATCATTTCAGGTGATTTCCTTCCTCAACACAACCAGTTTTCTGTTTCTTATTTTCCACGTATTTAAATTTGTTCCTCTTTTATTTGTCCTGGTCTGTTACCTTCCAAGGCACAGCTGCCTTATTTAAATAAAAGTTTATTGTAAAAACAGCAAGTCCCTTTCAGTCACCTTCACAATCCTTTCATAGAGATGCAATCCACTTGTCCCAGCGCGTCTTCCATTCCTGTTAAGATTTCCTCTGCTCATCTTTCGTTTAACGTGTCTGACTTTTTTTCGTCCAGGACTACATCCATGGTAGCAGATTTTCTTCCCATCATTTCTAAGTTTTGAATTTGGGAATATAAAGAAGTCAGAGGGAATGCGATATGGCTAAAATGGGGAGATTGGTCCAAAGCAGAAACCACCACAGAATCCATAGGTGCATTGACCGGTTTCGGGTGGGCCACTTTTTTTTTCCTGATGCTTTGCCATAACCGCCTCAGCAGTTCACTATAATGTCACTGATTAACAGTCTGTCCACAGGAAACAAAACTCTTTAGGAACAAATCTTTCAATGTGGATAAATGCGGTCATCATTATCTCTCGTAAAATCTGACATTGTGATTTGGAGAAAAAAATGCATACATGATTGTAGAATAAACATAAGAAATACAACAACAACAACATTTATTTATATAGCACATTTTCATACAAAAAGTAGCTCAAAGTGCTTTACATAATGAAGAAAAGAAAAATAAAAGACAAAATAAGAAATTAAAATAAGATAACATTAGTTAACATAGAAAAGGAATAAGGTCTGATGGCCAGGGGGGACAGAAAAAACAAAAAAAAACTCCAGATGGCTGGAGAAAAAAATAAAATCTGCAGGGGTTCCAGGCCACGAGACCACCCAGTCCCCTCTGGGCATTCTACCTAACATAAATGAAACAGTCCTCTTTGTAGTTATGGTTCTCACGGAGTCACTTGATGCTGATGGTCATACAGACTTCTGGCTTTTAATCCATCCATCATTGTTGGAACATCATGGAGCTTTGGGTAGACCAAAAGGACACCGGAAAAGGAAACAGAAGAGAGAGTAGGGGTTAGTACAGATTTTGAATGAATAGTTATTATAATGAATTGGATATACAGAGTATCAGGATTTAAATTACAGTGAAGTTATGACAAGGCCATGTTAAAGTAATGTGTTTTCAGCAGTTTTTTTAAAGTGCTCCACTGTATCAGCCTGGCGAATTCCTATTGGCAGGCTATTCCAGATTTTAGGTGCATAACAGCAGAAGGGCCGCCTCACCACTTCTTTTAAGTTTTGCTCTTGGAATTCTAAGGAGACACTCAGTTGAGGATCTGAGGTTACGATTTGGAATATAAGACGTCAGACATTCCGATATATAAGACGGGGCGAGATTATTTAAGGCTTTATTAACTATAAGCAGAATTTTAAAGTCAATCCTGAATGACACAGGTAACCAGTGTAGTGGCATCAAAACTGGAGAAATGTGCTCGGATTTTCTTTTCCTGGTAAGGATTCTAGCAGCTGCATTCTGCACTCGTTGAAAACGATTGATGTCTTTTTTGGGTAGTCCTGAGAGGAGTGCGTTACAGTAATCTAGCTGACTGAAAACAAACGCGTGAACTAATTTCTCTGCATCTTTCAATGATATAAGAGGTCTAACTTTTGCTATGTTTCTTAAGTGGAAAAATGCTGTCCTAGTGATCTGATTAATATGCGATTTAAAATTCAGATTACAGTCAATGGTTACCCCTAAGCTTTTTACCTCCGTTTTGACTTTTAATCCTAATGTATCCAGTTTATTTCTAATAGCCTCATTGTATCCATTATTGCCAATCACTAAGATTTCGGTTTTCTCTTTATTTAATTTGAGAAAGTTACTATTCATCCATTGTGAGATACAAGTTAGACATTGTGTTAGCGAATCAAAAGATTTGGGGTCATCAGGTGCTATTGATAAATACAGCTGTGTGTCATTAGCATAGCTGTGGTAGCTCACGTTGTGCCCTGAGATAATCTGACCTAATGGAAGCATGTAGATTGAGAAGAGCAGCGGACCCAGGATAGAGCCTTGTGGAACACCATATAGAATATCATGTGTCTTTGAGTTATAATTACCACAACTAACAAAGAATTTTCTCCCTGCCAGGTAGGATTCAAACCAATTTAAGACGCTGCCAGAGAGGCCCACCCATTGACTAAGGCAATTTTTAAGAATATTATGATCAATGGTGTCAAATGCGGCACTCAGATCTAAGAGGATGAGAACAGATAAATGGCCTCTGTCTGCATTTACCCGCAAGTCATTTACTACTTTAACGAGTGCAGTTTCTGTGCTGTGATTTGTTCTAAAACTTGACTGAAATTTATCAAGAACTAGCAAAATACCCGCGCTTCGCAGCAGAGAAGTAGTGTGTTAAAGAGGTTATGTAAACATATATATACATATACATATATACTTATATATACATATCTACATATATACATATATACATCCACACATATATATATACAGTACATATATCAACATATATATACACATACATATACACACATACATACATACACACACACACATATATATATATATATATATATATATATATATATATATATATACACACATACACACATACATACACATATACATATTTACATATCTACATATATACACACATACATACATACACACACACATATATATACACATACATAGGGTCACGGGGGTCTGCTGGAGCCAATCCCCAGCCAACACAGGGCACAAGGCAGGGAACCAATCCTGGGCAGGGTGCCACCCACCGCAGACACATATATATATATATATATATATATATATATATATATATATATATATATATACACACATACAGACACATATATATACATATACATATTTACATATCTACATATATATACACATATATACATCTATCAGATGGTTGTGGCGAGTGCCCTCTTCTACGCAGTGGTGTGCTGGGGAGGCAGCATTAAGAAGAAGGATGCCTCACGCCTGGACAAACTGGTGAGGAAGGCAGGCTCTATTGTTGGCATAGAGCTGGACAGTTTGACATCCGTAGCAGAGCAACGGGCACTCAGCAGGCTCCTATCAATTATGGAGAATCCACTACATCCATTAAACAGGATCATCTCCAGACAGAGGAGCAGTTTCAGCGACAGACTGCTGTCACTGTCCTGCTCCACTGACAGACTGAGAAGATCATTCCTCCCCCAAACTATGCGACTCTTCAATTCCACCAGAGGGGGTAAACGTTGAACATTATTCAAGTTATTGTCTGTTTTTTTTTACCTGCATTTTTTATTACTCTTTAATTTAATATTTTTTGCTGCTGGAGTATGTGAATTTCCCCCTGGGATTAATATCTATCTATCTATCTATCTATCTATCTATCTATCTATCTATCTATCTATCTATCTATCTATCTATCTATCTATCTATCTATCTATCTATCTATCTATCTATCTATCTATCTATCTATCTATCTATATACATCCCCATGCTTTGCAGCAGCAAAGTACTGCTTTTAAATTTTTATTAAGAAGAAAACCTTTTTAAACTGAGGGAAAATATACCAATAACAATTTGTTAAGGATCTGTTTTTTTTGTGAAGCTGACTTCACACAGCCTCTCCGCTGTTTTATAAATGAACGTCATATAAGGTCTTCCTTTTTCGTTGCTTTGCCAACGGAAGCAGCCTTTTTATTTAATCCTGTTTTTACAATTGTTCTGTTTGTATATCACGTTGTCAGTTCAGCACTTGAGCGGCACAACGCGAGGTTGATGTTACGCCGATAACAGATGGTGAGGACGGTTTATCCAACAGCCGAGCCTTCAGATCTCTAAGGTATCTTCGTCTGGACAGAAGTTTCTGAATCTGTTCGTCGAGTGCCTGGAGTTCCTCGACTACAATTGCAACGCGATTCATCTCACTATCGGCCATTGTCCGCTTCTGTTTCTGCTTCCGCTTCCGCTTCGTGCCCTAGGAAGAATGAGAGAGAGAGATTGGTTAGCATACAATGAATGAAATACGCACTCAGTCAGCTCAGCCCGATGCCATAAGGTGGACTGATTACCCAGACTTGTACGCACACGATACCCAATGGCATTTTCGAGAACTACACCTGACTGATCCTGGGTATTTTTGGGTCCCCCTCATTTATTTGGGTGGAGTGGCAGCTCTGAGGCTAGGGATGTGCACTGGTAATCGGAAGGTTGCCTCCCCTTCCAGCCTGACTGCCATAAAACCTGGGCATCCCAGGAGGAGGTGTCATTTTTTTGGCCCAGTTGAGCCGTGAGACAAAGCTCTGAGAAGCCGGACCAGATCAATTAATTCCAAAGCCCCAGTCCGGGGAGAAGTGCAAAGAAGCAAATTTTTGTTCAGTTTTTTCATTTCTTTTCAATCATCTGGAGATGAATTAAAAGAGACGACCTGGTTGGTGTCCCGAAAAGTCCATTGTACTTGAGACTGTCATTAATCCGGTTCCTCCCTGTGTGGATAGCACTTTGAGTACTAAGAAAAGCGCTATATAAATGTAATGAATTATTATTATTTATTATTATTAATCCACCCAACCAAAAGCCCAACAAAAGCCTGAAACGAAGGAAATGAATACAACTTCACGGACACTCCTATTTGTCCAATCTCATGCAATCCTCATTGACGCTCAGCTGTCATCTCAATAACTCATAAGCCTGCATGTTCATGACATGGCACGAGGAATTCCCCTTATTACACCACCACTTGGTGGAGTGGTGGCTCTGAGGCTAGGGATCTGCACTTGCAATCAGAAGGTTGCCAGTTCAGATCCCGTAAACGCCAAAACTGACTCTACTTCATTGGGCCAGGCAATTGCTCCATCCTGGGTATGACGTTACTCTGCAAGCAGATCTTCCAATTTACAGGGTAAAACGTTGGGGTGGACTGGCACTCCAGCCACCATAAAACAACCTCACACTTTTCAGTGTGGTGCTGAGGTGTCCCTAATCTGGGGTCCTGAGTTGGTTTGTCATGTGGTGGGTGCGGCGATGTGCTCCTAACCTCTCCTTCTCGCGTGTGTTTGAACGTTTCCTCTGCTACTCTTATCTTCATCACATCCACTGCTCAGTAACGAGAATCGGGCCTTCCGGTGACCAGTACTTTTCTCAACAGGCTACTGTGCTTTGTGTGTTAGGATTGTGGCCTTGTTTTATCGATATATATAAAATTCTTTTCGCGTTTGAAACGGAAATTACGTATGACCACACGATATGGAAATTACGTATGAAACGGAAATTATGTATGACCACGCGATATGGAAATTACGTATGAAACGGAAATTACGTATGACCACGCGATATGGAAATTACGTTTGAAACGGAAATTACGTATGAAACGGAAATTACGTATGACCACGCGATATGGAAATTACGTATGAAACGGAAATTACGTATGAACATATTATAATACAGAAAATTACTTATGACCACGCGATATGGAAATTACATATGAAACGGAAATTACGTTGACCACGCGATATGGAAATTACGTATGACCACAGAACATATTATAATACAGGAACCAATCAGTTCGTTTGTGGACGAATTGTTATTATTTGTGTGAGAGTTATTTTACTGATATTGAAAAGAAGTAAACACAAACACGCCGATCTATCCCATAGAAGTGCACCCCACGTCGTCCTCTCCCAGCCCTCCTCTCTGGACTGCAGCGCTGAGCCGTCCGCCGCCAGGCGCGTTCTGACAGAGAAGTTTTATTTATTCGTCCACGTGACTGTCGCAGAAACTGCCACATTGTAACTTTTTTTTAGTTAGCAGTACTTGATAGTAGGAGAGATAAGGAAAAGAGCTTTGCGTCTTTCTACTTTTTAATTGCGGCGAGCTGTAAACAATGTGCGTGAGAACAAAGTGGATGCTGGGAGGCGCGGAATGTCGGGCTGCTCTGCGGGGTCAAGAGCTTTGCAGTTTCTGGCAGCGTCCTCTCTTCTTGCACTGTTTGTGACACTTCAAGTGCCCCATCGGCTCCTGGGAGAGTGGAAATCTTTGCGAATGAGTGTAATAGGTGCCATCGAAGCAGGACTCTGTTTGTAAATTACCCTGCACTACTACTTACTGTCCTTTAAGGTTGAGTTTGGGTCTCTAAAACCCCGCAACATTCAGGGTTCCTTTTGTGATTAATTATTTTAAGAAGTAAATCGCAGGCACTTAGTGCAAGGTTGTCAGGCAGAAATTTAGATGATCACATAGAAAATGTCATTTCTATACCACAGCGGTCGTGTAGCGCCTTTCACAAGGGATCTACTACTGAGAGATGATCCAAATACATTTGAGCTACTGTTAGTACTACTTACCTGTTGTGTTATAGCGCCTTTAACATGTAGTTTACCCCAAACCACTCCAGTAGTGCTCAATGTATCTTTACTTCTTAAATGTTAATGTTTAACTGTTTAATAACTTATAGACTACATTTTATTTTTTTCCCTTGCACTCAGTGAGCGAAGCCACTGGGTAATCAACTAGCCTTTAATAACATTTTATTATTATTATTATTTTTTTTTTACATTTCCTTTAGTTTGTCTGAGTACCGACAATGAGCGACAGCAGGTATTTTTATGAAACATTTTTATGCCCCAATACGTGATCATAATTTCAAAGTCAATACAGCATTGCAAAATTTAGAGCATACGAGTTAGAAACTAAAGAAATAATTGATTATTTGTTTTGGTGTTTCTCCACAATCTCCATCAACGCCTCACCACAAGTTGATCCCAGAGGTCTGAAGAGAGTTCCTTGGACTTTCATCCATAGTGTGAATTGTGGGACATTCTCTACAGGGCTATTCGTGTGTCCATCGGTTCAGTTTGCCACAAGTGGACTCCAGTCAAGTTCTCGAAACATCTCAAGGAGAATGAAAGCGTACCCAGGCACAACTTGGAGTGCACCAGCAATGGGTCTGAGGGAGATATTTCAGTTTTTGGTTTGTAAAAAATTTGCACTGTAGATTGATTAGCAAAAATGGCAAAGGTATCCATTTAAAATTAGATCTACAGCACAGTAAAAGTGAAAGGGTCAGGTCATGAATGCTTCCTGAATCCGCTGTACATACAAATACTGGTGTGACATATCAGATATGAACTTCGTGGGCTTTCTTTCTACTTATTGTTTGTGCTGGTGGTTGTAAAGCTCTACGTAATACACAAGCTCCCACTTTAAGGAAAGTAGCCCACCATAGTTGATCCTAACATGACTTTAAGGGTGACTCATGACTCTGATAAGGTATGCAATTCCACCCCAGAGAGAGAGGGGGTGCAGTTGCTAACGGTGTCATCTCTCTCATTTCCTACATCACAGAGAAGACGTTCCACAAAGGCAACTGAACTCCGCCCACAGTGACCTACGAGCCACGCCCCTTCCACCTGGGAGGCTTTAAAACCAAGATGCCCTCAGAGGAGGTCATCTCACTTCAGGGAGAAGTCTCTACATGGCGTCCTTCACAATACTTTAGTACTAGTGGCTTACTGACTTAGAATTGGTACTGTTTATAATTGACAGTTTTGATATTATGAAACACTTTTCTTTTCCTTTTTATTTGAAGAAAATAATTCCATACGATCAAGTCTAACTTATACAATGAAGAAGATAATGTTACATTCAATCAAGTCAAATTTAACAAAACAGAATTCAAACACACCTTCAAACTCACTCTTTTAATTTATTATCATATTTTTTTTCTTTTGCCTGTGTGACGGACGGCTGGGGGTTCTGGGTTCTGGGGGTTCAAGGTCCATACCTCCCCTGGTCCACGAGAGGGCAGCTGCCCTGGTCTGTATGAGGGCCACGGGAACCGAGCATGGAACTCAACCCTATTGGGGCCTGTGGGAACCATAAAAAACGTGCCAGGAGGAAAGCCTTGGATGCCAGCACTTCCGCCACACCAGGAAGTGCCGCCGGAAGACCGTCACAGAGCACATCCGGGTGGCTATAAAAGAGGGCGCCTCCCTCGAGTAGACGAGCCAGAGTCGGGAGGAAGAAGACAAAGCTTGGGAGGAGAGGAGTAAAGGTGGCAAGAGAAGTCCAAACAGGAGAACCGGACTGATTTAGGGTGTTTGGTGCACTGTCACTGTGTTGTGTGCTGGAACTGTAAATAAAAGCGTGTGTGTTTTCGGGATATTCTGTGTCTGCCTGTTTGTGTCCGGGCTGAACTACCACACCTCTGATTGTGAAAAATAAAGAAATGGAGATAAGTGGAGTAAGAACTTCATTGTTGTATTTTAGGAATTCTTGGCATTCTCAATGGACAGCTTAGATTATACTGCTTTACCATTTTGTATTGTGGGCGGGTGGATGGAACACAGAGAAATTATTGGGGTGCCAGCTGGGGTTTCCTTTTTTAATCTTATTGGCAGCTTTTAAACAAAACAAAATGTAGCAAAATAGAAATAGCCCTGCTGGCTTTCCAAACAGGTCAGGCATATGGGGCTCCTTCCCCTCCTAAGTCCGAGTCCAAATGAGATGCCGCCATTCGGTTTTTATAGTCTTCCCGCCAGAAGGGGCGGAGTCACTTGTCCACAAGTGGGCGTCTCCTCAGTGCTGTGGTAAAGAAAAGAGACAATACCGTTAGCGACAGCGCCCCCTCTCACCCCGGTGGGGTATTGTATACCTTAGATGAGCTTGGAAGGTGTTTCTCAGATGTGCATGTGTAACAACATATAAATGAGGTTTCGACTTAAATTCAGTAGCATTAGATATGCATAAAAATATAAAAACCCATCAAAACATTTCCTGTGGTGGGTTGGCACCCTGCCCAGGATTGGTTCCTGCCTTGTGCCCTGTGTTGGCTGAGATTGGCTCCAGCAGACCCCCGTGACCCTGTGTTTGGGTTCAGCAGGTTGGAAAATGGATGGATGGATCATAACATTTCTTCAAGTTTTTGGTTCTTATCGATTATGAATTTCATAATATCATTTATCCTGATCTTTTTCTTTATCCTGATACAGAGCAGCCTAAGAGATGACGTTTAGTTGCATTGGTTACAAAGCGTGATTTGCAACAATCCTGTTTGGTGGAACTGCAAACAGCTTAAATAAGCTCAGCATCTGAATTTAAGTAAGGTTGAAATTTGCGGAATACCCCACTGACATTACAATTTGTAAAGGACAGCATTAGGTGACAGATGGTCCTCCAAGGATTAGGGGTCTGTGGAATAAAACAGAATCTTTCAGTACCATAAACACATGCACATTGCCGTTGACCAACGTTCTTTTTAGGATTCTCACAGCCTAATATTTGCTGACCTTAACCGGAGAGTTTGAGGGGCATGGCTCCAAAGGCATAAGATCAGTTAACAAAAAATGGGGTGGGGGGAGAAACAAAAAAAATGATGTCTGACTCCAAAAATAAACTACTGTATAGCAGAGTACCATGAAAGAGCCCATCTTCAGTGCCGGTGTTCTTATTGTCAATTACAGGTCTGTATTTTTGCCATTGTGAGGAGCAAATGAGGGAGAGGAGAACCAAAGAAAATTTGGGGTGCCAACTATGCCACCTCCATTTAGTGCCAAAGTCCAAAAAACAGAACAGAAATTTGCACAACAGCTGCCTTCCTAGCCTCTGCAGCTTCTGAGAAGCATCAGGTCTGTGTCATGGAACTCCGTCACAAGGGACTGCGTGATTTAGGCTGAAAATTGAGGTTTAGCGGCCTTTTCCTTTTAGAGAAGCCATATTGTGTACCATTGTCAGGGTCACATATCGTGTTTCTAGGGGCGTGGTCTCTGGGGGCATGACCTTGACTTAATCAGCGAATGGCACGAACTGTCAGACTTTTGCTCCGAGCCTTATCCGATCTGCACATAAAATCGTTATTTACACTTCTAACCTTTCGTGCGATTACTTTTCTTGTCTTACCTGGTTTCGACTTATTGCGTATTTATAATTTCTCGTACACGAAGTATAGGGAAAGTATTGGAATCGTCTAAAAATTTGATTTCAAGATTTTGGACGAATCTTGACATTTTAGACCTCCCTGAGTCCAAAAGTACCGTTTTTTGGAATTATGTCTGTGTGTCTGTCTTTTTGCATGAAAACATAATAACTTGAGTACGCTTTCAGTTAGGTCAGCGGTTCTCAAACTTCTTTAGAATTTCTTGCGTGGCAGTCCCTTTAAAAATTGTTCGATGGCTCGCGGACCCTTTTATTAAAAATGAAAAAATCAATATTATTTCAAGAAAATTGGGGTCGCCAAATACTTTGCACAAGGGTGCCACATACCCACTGCGAGGCACTGCATAGGTACAGGCTGCTGTGAATAAAACATTTTTTGACAAACAATTATTTATTCAGAAAATATTACGTACATCTTAGTTATTAAATTTAAGTTAAAATTTTAATGGGATGGATGCATCTGCTTTGCCTTAATCATTTGCATTGAGCGGGCAATTTCACCACTTAAAAACACAAAAAATGTAAAATATGTTGTTTGTTGATTATCTGTATCCACCTTTAGCGCTCTTATTTGCTTCTAAAATATACGAAAACTGTTCGCGAGTGTTTTGACTCTACGAAAGAATTGATAATTTTTGATTATGATAAAAATAATAAGGGCTGGTTTGTGCTGAGCGATAACGGTGGGAAAACAATGCGGTGGCAGCAAATAATGGAACAGCGGATTAGTGGTCGCGTCTAGGTGGTGGGGGTAACGACAGAGCTTAGTCACTTACTTCCCCTCGGATGGTAAAGGTTAATAATTATAATAATATAAATCGTATAAATATGCAATCATTTCTCACGGTCCCACTGAAACCGCTTCACGGACCCCAGTTTGAGAACCGCTGACTTAGGTGAACCAAATTTTGCATACAAGTATTAGGTACAAAACGTTGATTTCTATCAACTTTTGAGCTTTTTCCGTTAACCGGAAGTGGTACTTTACCTGAAACGTTTCCCCAAAAATATTACAAATGTAATAATTTCACATCATATTATAATAAAGCATTTTTTGTCTATTTGTATTTTATCAAAAAACGAATGGTTTTCGAGGTAATCGCAATTTTCCGTTTGACGTTCAAATGGTAATACATATATATTTGAGAACATTTTTGCTTTACATAATCGAAATTTTGTGTACAAGTATTACATTAAACACATTACTACAGTCTCTTGTAACTTTTGGCCCACTTCAGCCTACTGAAGAAAGTCAAGGGGAGGTCACTTCTAATCTTTTGACTTTGAATTTTGCCTCTCATCTGGGTTTCGGTCGCTTTCGTTTATTTTTATTTTCATTTGTTTTGCCTTTTGCTCGCTTCTCCCGGTTTATTCAAGAAACTAGTTATCTGTTTTTTCTGCCGAGTCAGGACACACAGACTAAGACGCCATCTTCCAAGAGCCCTCAAATTTAATGTCGTCCCAGTTTGGAAGAGGCGTGGCTTAGTTTGCCATGGGCGTGGCTCCTCTGAGCTACAAAGGATTAAAGAAACAGCAAAGTTGGCATTGGCGCCCCCTCTTGCCCTGGCTGAGTATTGCATACCTTGCTTGACCCTGGGTGGTGATCCTCGGGTGCCCGTGCGTGACACCATTAGTGTTTGAACGTCTCCGATTGTATGCGCGTTCTCTTTAAAAACAAGTGAACATGAGATCGCTTTCAGATATTGCAATCTCCACCTTGGTGCTCTCTTACAGTTTGTCGATTTCAGACATGAACCAGAATAGAGCAAAAAAAAAACAAATATGCTTGATTAATTTAATGAATCCTCTTGACAAATGCTGGAAATTTGTAACTCATGAATAACTAATAGCAACGTCTGAATAAGAAGTATTTCAAGCCCCGGCTCTGCTTCTAATTAGATAT